>NC_085137.1:413141310-413258983 GCF_035046485.1 Aedes albopictus
AAAATTTTTCGTCATCTCATCATTAAATCTGTGTAAGTTGTGATAATACGACCCAGGGGGTCCAAAATATATGGGGGTCCAAATTATATTGGTTACCCTATATGTAGAGAAAAGAGAGAAAGTAGATAGTCAGGAACAAAGTAGGAGGAAAGGGACGAGTCAGGGATTAAACCCAGGACCTTCTGCGTATGTACTAGAAGTTATCTATCACTGTCATTACACTACATTGCACCTACCGATTGTCCAGGCCTGGATTAAGAATTGTGGATGTGGAGGCCCCTCGGAGGTACAAATGCGATGAACAAATAAGTTTTTCTTTGCCCATACCCCCCAACGCACCCAAAAGATCCAGCCCTGCGATCGTCAATAACAAAACCATAACGAACCGGTGCCGGTCTACCTGACTCATGGAACAAAACATGACGTGATTAAAGAACTATTTCCTGAAGTAATCTATAGGAAAAGTTCTGTAAGAATTCTCGTAGGAATCTCTTGAGAATATCTTTGAAACTTTTTGAGACACCCCTTGAACAATCCGTTCTACATATCTTTGGGAAAATTCTTGAGAAAATTTCTGGAGCATTTTTAATTAAATCCTTGAAAAATCTCTGGATGAAGTTACTGGGTGAACTTTTTTACAAGGAATAATCTTGGCAGGAACCCCGGGAATATTATCTAGAAGAATCCTGTCATTGGAAAAATATCGGAGAAATTCTGGAAGTTATAGGAGAAATCACTCATTGAATTACGGTAGGAATGCCATAAAGAGCCCAAGGAGGAATCCCGGAAAGAATCTCAGAAGAGGTCCTTATTGCGATCGATGACAGGATATTGTATTCAGGAAAACGTGCCTCTAGGGCCGACCTACTTTTGTGAGGAACTTGGAGAAATACCTAAAAAATCCCAAAAGGAATCACTACAGGAATTCCTGGAGAAATCTAGGAAGAAATATTGAAAGGACTTTATCAAGAAATCTCTGGAGGGACCCCGGAGAAATACACTCCCGATCAAAAGGTTGGGGTCACCCCCTCAAAAACATGTCATTTTTTAGGCCCATATCTCCACCAATTTGCGTCCGATTTCAAAACCCTAGGTCTCATTAAAAAGATAATAAGTCAAAGAAACTTTAAACATGATTTAAAAGAAACTTTTTCAAAAAATTTTGTATGTAAACTTAACCCAAAGTTGCCAAATTTTCTAAAAAATGAATATAAACTTACGGCAGTGTCGCTGGAAATTGGGTCGACCTAATTTTAAGATGAGAGTGGTAATATAACCCATTTTCTATTAGCTTTCAACTGGTTTTTACAGAACTTAGCTAAAAAATCAAGAAAAAAAGTTATTAAGTAAATTAACTCTTTATGTCATCGACCAAAAGTTTGAGGTCACCCCTCAATATGATGTATCAGCCAAAAGTTTGGGGTCACTTTCGTAAAACACGGGAAATTGATTTGATGATATCTTCGTCATCTATTGTTCAATTTTAAGAATTGCAGAATAGGTCATTGTTGCTGAACAGCGATGAAACATGCAAAGGCCAATAAATATTGCTTCGGCGTGGACATATGAGTTGCCACTGAACATATTTTCCAATGCTTGAGTTTTGGTAAACACTAACGAAGCTACGTGGTTGCTCGATGCTACTATGCTACTACATTCCCGATCAAAAGTTTGGGGTCACCCCCTCAAAAACATGTCATTTTTTAGGCCCATATCTCTGCCAATTTGCGTACGATTTCAAAATCATAGGTCTCATTCGAAAGATAATAAGTCAAAGTAACTTTGAACATGATTTTGGTGAACGGTTTTCAAAAAAAAAATGTATGTAAACTTAATCCAAGTTGCCAAATTTTCTAAAAAATGAATATAAACTTACGGCAGTGTTGCTGGAAATTGGTTCGACCCAATTTTAAGATAAGAGCAGCAATATAACCTGTTTTCTATTGGCTTTCAACTGCCCAAAAGTTTGGGGCCACTATCGGTAAACATGGAAAAATGATTTGTTGAGATCTTTGTCATTTTTCATTCAAATTTAAATCTTCTTGGCTTATTTGAAACATAATGAATGATACTTTTTGCATAGACATTGAACCACATATTTTTTTTTTAATTTACATACTGAAACTTAACGTAAAATTGCCTCAATTTCTGAAATGCGTTGAAGTTATCACCAAATCGGTTTTACATGTTTTACGACAGTGACCCCAAACTTTTGACTGATACATCATATTGAGGAGTAGCCCCAAACTTTTGGTCGATGACATCAAGAGTTAAATTACTTAACAACTTTTTTCCTAGATTTTTTAGCCAAGTTCGGTAAAAAGCAGTTGAAAGCTAATAGAAAATAGATTATATTGCTGCTCTTATCTTAAAATTTGGTCGACCCAATTTCCAGCGACACTGCCGTAAGTTTATACTAATTTTTAGAAAATTTGGCAACGTTGGGTTAAGTTTACATACAAATATTTTTGAAAAACTTTCACCTTAATCATTTTCAGAGTTATTTGACTTATTATCATTCGAATGAAACCTAGGATTTTAAAACCGGACGCAAATTGGTGGAGATATGGGCCTAAAAAATGACATGTTTTTGAGGGGGTGACCCCAAACTTTTGATCAGGAGTGTGTATATAAATAGTTCGGAGGGAAATCGGGGTATCTATTCTTTAATTAGAACTCTGGGCGGATACCTATACGTTAATCCCTTACACTGGGTGTTCGTCATATCACGTGTGAATAGCGTTTCCGTTCATAATTTCTGCTAACATGATTTGCGAATTCTTCCTAAAACCTGTTAAAATTAGGGTTAAAATTTACTTCGTCATTGGCACTAAATCTCGTCACATCAGATGGAAAAACTTAATCATTACAGATATTCCACCTTTGCCAATGTCTCATTCAATAGATGCATGGAAAAGATGTCGATAACTAGTCTCTATGGCACTGGAAATCGAACAACAACACTGAATTTTACGTTTCAATTTCACTCAACTTACGAATTGATAACTTTTTGCCTTTCTCGTGCACCAAGGTGTACCGAAAGGCTATATGTTCACTCCAAAAACGAAAATTTGATAGAGCCTCCGGAGGGGTCAAGTCTTATATACCAATCGACTCAGCTCGACGAATTGAGGTGATGTCTGTGTGTATGTATGTGTGTGTATGTGTGTGTGTATGTGTACAAAAAAACTCACATCCCTTTTTGGCAGTAAACCTCAACCGATTTTAATGACCGACGGTTCATTCGACGCGAAATCTGGTCCCATTGTTTCCTATTGTAAATGGTTCAGATCGGTCCAGCCGTTCCGGAGTTATGACCATTTAGGTGTTCCGGACCGGTACCCCAGCAAGGGGGCAGATATGAAAACGCTACAAACCCATCCATGCGGCACATCAAACTACGGCATTTTCGATAACTTGATGAATGGTAAGCAGAAAAATAGTCTCAGACCATATCTGAACCGGAAGTGTCCCGGAACCGGTTCCGGGTGTCCCGCCGGAAGTGACCAAACATAAAAGTGAACTTAACCCATGCATGCGACATATCAAACCGCGGCTTTTTCGATAATGTGATGAACAGTAAGCAGGAAAACATTCTCAGACCGTATTGCAACCGGTAGTGTTCCGGAACCGGTTGCAAATGTCCCGCCGGAAGTGGCCAAGTATAAAAGTTAACCAAACCCATGCATGCGACATATCAAATAATGGCTTTTTTGATATCCTGATAAACAGTAAGCAGGATAATATTCTCAGACTATATCTGAACCGGCTGTGTCCCGGAACCGGTTCTGGGTGTCCCGTCGGAAGTGGCCAAATATAAAATTGAACTAATGCATTGAACCATGCATGCGACATATCAAGCCGCAGCTTTTTCTATAACCTGATGAACAGTAAGTAGGAAAGCATTCTCAGACCACATCGGAACCGGTTCCAGATGTTCCGCCGTAGCACAACACATCAAATAGTTGTTTTTTTGATATCCTGATGAACAGTAAGCAGGAAAATATTTTCAGAACATATCTGAATCGGTTGTGATCCGGAACCGGTTCCGGGTGCCCCGCCGGAAAAGGCCAAATATAAAAGGGAACCAAACCCATGCAAGCAACACATCAAATCGCGGGTTTTTAGGCATCTTGATTTGGCAAAAAAAAAAGTTTCCGGCCATGGGACAACCGGTAGTGTTCCGCAACCGATTACGGTTGCCCCATCGGAACTGGTCAAATGTAAAGGAGAACCAAACCCATAAATTCGACACATTAAATGACTTTTTAGGTAAGCTGATGAACGGTTAAAAAGAAAAAAAATCATAGAACATACTTTGGAAAACCAATAGTGTGCCGAAACCGGTTCCAGGTGCCCCGACGGAAGCGGTCAAATGTAGAAAATAACCAAACTCATACACGCAGCACATTAAATAACGGCTTCTTTGATAACGTGAAGAACGGTCAGCAAGAAAATAGTCTCAGGCCTGTAGTGTTCCGGAACCAGATTGGAGTGCCTCGCCGGAACTGGCGAAATGCACAAATGAAGCATTACAGCAATTTGCGACTTTTTAGGAAAACTGATTAATAATTTGCATCAACTAGTCTACGACCACAACAGGGACAATCGGTAAGTGGTAAAATGTGAACCGAAAGTGGTAAATGTGAAATTGGACCAAACCCATGCGTGTCGTACCATAAAACCACGATAATTCGACAATGATTGCTGTCAAATTACCTGGGTAAACTTTAATTCGATAAACTAACTCTATTTTAGTTTTGTTCAGATTGTATAATTTGTTTTTGAACACAAATCTTACAGATATTGTGGTGGTACGAATTGATAGCTTGTTCATGTTACGATTATTGGCTTTCGAGGTTCACTACGGTTGATCACCAAACGGATCAGATGTCGGAAAGCACCAAATTTGAACTTTCGGAAGTAACAGCTACACGAGGAGCCGCTGCGGGTGTGAGTAACATCACAATATCGTATCATACGTATTTGCAGTGTTTTGCACTGTGACATTCGATCATTTTTTCAACAAATTTCGAATGAGCGGGGTACAAATTAAAAAGTGTCGTATTAAAGAGTGATGAATACGCGGGGTTTGACAGTACATCAAATAGTAGGTTTTTTGATAACTTCTTCTTCTTTATGGCTCGACGCTCGCATTGGAACTTGGCCTGCCTCTCTTCTACTTAGTGTTCTTTAGAGCACTTCCACAGTTTTTAATTGAAGGATTTTCTTTTTCTATATATATATATATATATATATATATATATATATATATATATATATATATATATATATATATATATATATATATATATATATATATATATATATATATATATATATACACTCCCGTTCAAAAGTTTGGGGTCACCCCATCAAAAACATGTCATTTTTTTAGGCCCATCCAAGGGCGTAGCCAGCTTTTCGGCCAGGGGGGGGGGCGAGCACCCTTACACTGAAAACCACTTTGCAGTAACAAGGAGTTCAAATATTTCATCATTTAAAAAAAAAATAAAAGTGAAGCATGAAATATGGGTGATTAACAGGAATGGTTAAATGAAAGAATCATATATGATTATAATCCTGAGGAATTCCTCAAGATATTGCTTCAGGAATTTCTTAACAAATGCCATCATGAATTTGAATTTATCCAGCAGTTTCTCCAGAAATTTCTTTAATATTTTTTCAGGTTTTTTAATGTAGATATTCCAGCAGAAATTACCTTCGGAAAACTTGCAGTAACTCCGTTGGGAATACCTTCAGAAATTTCTTCAATAATTTTTCCAGAAGTTTTATTACGAATTTCACCATGCATTCTTTTGAGAATTTCCCCAGTAATTCTTTACAAATATCATTCTTAATTCCACCAGAAATCCGTTTGAGAATCTCCAGAAAATTCTTTAAGAATTTCTCCGGGAATTCTTTCAAAAATTCCAATCAAACTAAGATTCATTTCCTTGAGGAATACCCTAAGAAATTTTTGGAGAAATTTCTTCGAAAAATCTTTTGATGAATTCCTTCGGAATTACCGGAAAAAAATCTTTGAAAATTTCTAGAGGAATTTCTTCGGAAATCCCTGGAGGAATATCTTTGAGAGTTGCTAGAGGAATGCATTCGAAAATTTTTAAAGCAATCAATTAAAAATAATTTCAGGAATTTATTTCGAAAATCCTTAAGGAATTCCACCGGAAATTCCTTGGCAAATTCTTCAGAAATTTCTTGAGGAATTCCTTCATTTCTAAAGCTCCTTGAGAAATTCCATAAGACATTCCATCGAGAGTTCTTCTACGATTTCCTTTAGAAGATTCTTCGGGAATTCCTTGAGGAATTTCTTTGAAATAAATTTAGAATATTCCTTGAGGAACTCCTTCGGAGTTTTCGTGAGGAATTCTTCCGAAAATTCATTGAGGAATACCTTCAAAAATTCTTGGAGGAATTCATCCGGAAATTTCTGTGAGAATTCCTTACCAAATTCCTGAAGCAATTCTTTCGAAAATATTGAAAAAAAAAATCCACTAAAAGTCTCATGAGATATCCCTTCTGAAATTCGATAAGGAATTTCTTTAAAAATCTTTCAAAACTTCCTTGAAAAAATATTTCGGAAATTCCTGAAGAAATGCTTTTTGTGATTTTTCATTTCCTAGAGGAACTCATTCGGAAATTCTTTGAAGAATACCTTTAAAAATGCCTTGATAAGGAAAATTCGGAAATTGTTAAAGGAGTTCGTTTGGAAATTTTTTTGACATATGTCTGAAATGTCTTATGGAATACCTTCGGAAATTTCGTGAGAAATTGTTTGATAAGTTCGTTGAGGAATTTTTTCGTTTTTTTATAAATCTTTACAAAATTCCTCAAGAAATTCCAGCGAAAGATCCTTGAGAAGTTTCTTCGGAAACTCCTCAAGAAATTCCTTCAAAAATGTATTGCGGAACTCCTACGAAAACTTGACAAACTTCTTCAAACATTCCTTCAGAAACACGTTTGGGGATTATGTGAGAAAATCCTAAGGAAATTTTTTGAGGACAACCGTCAAAAATTTTTGGAGGAATTCATTCGGAAATTTTTGGAGGTATTTCAAGGCAAATCCATAAGAAATTTTTTATTGGAAATTCCGGAAGGGATTTCTTTGGAAATTCGAAGAGGAATTCCTTTGGAAATTCAGGAGAAAATCCTTTGAAAATCCCAGGAGAAATTCCTTTGAAAATTCCTGGAGGAATTCCTACGGAAATTCCTGGACAAACTCCTCCGGAAACTCATGGAGGAATTCTTCGGGAAAATCCTGGAGGAATTCCCTCGGAAATTCTTGGAGGAATTCCTTCGAGAATTCGTGGAGGATTTCCTTCGGGAATTCCTGGAGGTATTTCTTCGGAAATTCCTGGAGTTATTCCTTCGGAAATACCTGGAGAAATTTCTTTTTGAAATTTCTGGAGGAATTCCTTCGGAAATTCATGGAGGAATTCCTTCAGAAAATCGTTGAGCGATTCCTTCGCAAAAGTCCTGGAGAATTCCTTCTGAAATTTATGGAGGAACTCCATCGGAAATTCCTGGAGAAATTCTTTTGGAAATTCGTGGTGGAATTCCTTCAGACATTCATGAAAGAATTCCTTCGGAAGTTCCGGCAGGAAATCCTTTGAAAATTCCAGGTGAAATTCCTTTGAAAATCCCTGGAGGAATTCCACCGGAAATTACTGAGGGAATTCCCTAGGAAATTCCAGGAGGAATTCCTTCTGAAATTGCTGGATGATTTCCTTCTGAAATTCCTGAAGGAATTCCTTCGGAAATTTATAATGGAATTCTTTCGGAAATTCCAGGAGGAATGCCTTCGAAAATTGCAGAAGGAATTTCTTTGAAAATTCCTGGAGGATCTCCTTCGGAAATTCCTGGAGGATTTCCTCCGGAAATTTCTGAAGAAATTCATCCGGAAATTCATGGAGGAATTTCTCAGGAAATTCCTTGAGGAATTCCTTTGAAAATTCGTGGAGGAATTTCTTCAGAAATTCGTGAATGAATTCTTTCGGAAAATTTCTGGAGCAATTCCTTCGGAAATTCATGGAGGAACTCCTTCGGAAAATGCTTTAGGATTTCCTTCGCAAAATTCCTGGAGGAATTTCTTCGGAAATTCATGGAGGAATTCCTTCGGTATTTCCTGGAGGAATTCCTCCGGAAATTTCTCGAGGTATTTCTTCGGAAATTCGTGGAGGGATTTCGTCTGAAAATTTCTGGAATTCTTTCGGAAAATCCTTTAGAAATTCCTTGGCAAAATTCCTGGAGGAACTTGTTAGGCAATTCATGGAGGAATTCCTTCGGAAATTCATGGAGGAATTCCTTCGGACATTCATTGAGGAATTCCTTCGGAAATTCCAGGAGGACATCCTTTAAAAATTCCAGGAGGAATTCCTTTGAAAATTCCTAGAAGAATTTCTTCGGAAATTCTTGGAGGAATTCCTCCGGAAATTTTTCGAGGAATTTCTTCGGAAAATCGTAGAGGAATTCCGTCGGAAAATTTCTGGAGGAATTCCTTCGGAAATTCATGGAGGCATTCTTTCGGAAAATCCTTTAGAAATTCCTTGGCAAAATTCCTGGAGGAACTTGTTAGGCAATTCATGGAGGAATTCCTTCGAAAATTCATGGAGGGATTTCTTCGGACATTCATGAAGGAATTTCTTCGGAAATTCCAGGAGGAAATCCTTTGAAAATTCCAAGAGGAATTTCCTTGAAAACTCCTGGAAGAATTCCTTCGGAAATTCCTGGAGGAATTTCTCCGGAAATTCCTAGAGTAATTCCTCCAGAAATTTGTGTGAGGATTTATTCCGAAACTTCCTGGAGGAATTCTCTTGGAAATACATTGAGGAATTCATTCGGAAAATCCTGAAGGAATTCCTTCGCAAAATTCCTGGAATTACATCGGAAATTCCTGGAATTTCTGAAGGAATTCTTTCTGGAGTTTTAAAAAAAAATCCTTCAGGAATTTCCAAAAGAGTTTTTCCAGGAATTTCCGAAGGAATTTCCAGAGGAATTCCTCCAGGAATTTCCAATGGAATTCCTCCGGGAATTTTTAAAGAAATTCATCCAAAAATTTCCGAAGGAATTCCTTAAGGAATTTCCGAAATAATTGCTCCACGAATTTCAGAAGGAATGCATCCAAGAGATTTCGGAGGGATTTCTCCAGGAATTTCCGAAGAAATTCCGCTAAGAATTTCCGAAAGAATTCCTGCAGGAATTTCCAAAAGAATTGCTCCATGAATCTTCAAACGAATTCGTCCAGCAATTTCCGAAGGAATTCCTCCCGGAATTTCCGAAAGAAATCCTCCAGGAATTTTTGAAGGAATTCCTAACGGAATTTGTAAATGAATTCCTCAATGAATTTTCGAGGGAATTCCTCTTGGAATTTCCAAAAATAAAATCCAAAAAGACTTTCCGAAACAAATTCTCCAGGAACTTCCGAAGGAATACCTCCAGGAATTTCCGAAAGAATACCTCCAGGAATTTCCGAAAGAAATCCTCCAGGAATTTTTGAAGGAATTCCTAACGGAATTTGTAAATGAATTCCTCAATGAATTTTCGAGGGAATTCCTCTTGGAATTTCCAAAAATAAAATCCAAAAAGACTTTCCGAAACAAATTCTCCAGGAACTTCCGAAGGAATACCTCCAGGAATTTCCGAAAGAATACCTCCAGGAATTTCCAAAAGAATTCTTCAGTAATTTCCGAAGAAATTATTCCAGGAATCATAAAAAGCATTCCTCTAAGAAGTTTAGAATGATTTTTTTTCCAGGAATGTCCTAAGCAATTCATCCAAGGATTTTCTCAGGAATTTCTCTATAGATTTCTGAAAAAAATGTCTCCAGAAATTTCCGGAGGTGTTCATCCAAGATTTTTCGAGGGAACTCCCTAAGGAACTTCCGAAGGAATTCCTCCAGAAATTTCCGAAGGAATTCCTTCAGGAATTTCCGAACGAAATCCTTCAGGAATTTCCGAAGGAATTCCTTCAGGAATTTCCGAAGGAATTCTTCCAGGAATTTGCGAAGGGATTCCTCCAAGAAGTTTGGAAGGAATTCCTTCTGGATTTTTTTAAGGAATTCCTCCAGGATTTTTTAAAGAATTGCTTCAGGAATTTACGAAGGAATTCCTCCCGGAATTTCCGAAAGAGTTCCTCCAGGAATTCCTAAAGAAATTCCTTCTGGAATTTCCGAATGAATTCCTCCAGGAATCTCCAAAAGAATTCGTCCAGCAATTTCCGAAGGAATTCCTCCCGGAAATTCTGAAAGAATTCCTCCAGAAATTTCCAAAAGTATTCATCCAAGATTTTTCGAAGGACCTCGCTGTCGACCGGGCAAGCTGACAAACGCTCCAGCCGGAACCGCGTTCGCCGCGTTTGATTCCTCGTCCGACATCACGCGTCCGTGATATAGTCGGCAAGAACGGACGCGTGATGTCGGACGAGGAATCAAACGCGGCGAACGCGGTTCCGGCTGGAGCATAACACTCCCTGCCCTTGGCTGCCCGGTCGCGACACTCGCCAAGGAATTTTCGATGGAATTCTTCCAGTAATTTCCGAACGAAGTCCTTCAGGAATTTCCGATGGAATTTCTCCAGAAATTTCCGAAGGAATTCTTCTAGGATTTTGCGAAGGGATTCCTCCAAGAATTTTGGAAGGAATTCCTCCAGGAATTTCCAATGGAATTCGTCCAGCAATTTCCGATGGAATTCCTTCAGGAATTGCCGAAAAAAAATCTCCAGGAATTCCCAAAGGAATTTCTCCTGGAATTTCCGAATGAACTCCTCCGGGAAGCTCCAAAGGAATTCGTCCAGCAATTTCCGAAGGAATTCCTCCAGTGATTGCCGAAGAAATTATTGCAGGAATTTCCGAAGGAATTCCTCCCGGAATTTCCAATGAAATTCGTCCAGCAATTTCTGAAGGAATTCCTCCCGGAATTTCCGAAAGAATTCCTCCAGGAATTTTCGAAGGAATTCGTCCTGGAATTTCCGAAGGAATTCCTCCTGGAATTTCTGAAGGAAATCCTCCAGGAATTTCCGAAGGAATCCTTCTGGTAATTCCGAAGGAATTCCTCCAGGAATTTTTGATGACATTCGTCCAGCAATTCTCCAGGAATTTCCAAAAGCATTCCTCCAGGAAGTTTGGAATTATTTTGTCCAGGAATTTCGTAAGGAATTCACCTAAGGATTTCCTCACGAATTTCCCTATGGATTTCTGAAAGAATTCCTCCAGGAATTTCCGAAAGTATTCATCCAAGATTTTTCCAAGGAATAGCCCAAGGAATTTCCGAAGGAATTCCTTCAGGAATTTCCGATGGAATTCTTCCAGGAATTTGCGAAGGGATTCCTCCAGGAATTTCCAAAGGAATTCCTCCAGGTATTTCCGAAGGAATACCCTCAGGAATTTTCGAAGATATTCCTCCATGAATGTCCGAAGGAATTCCTGCATACATTAAAAAAATACGAGGATGCAGGAGAATTTTATTTTTACAAGTCAAAAACAGCTCTGATCATCAAAGTTTTTCGGTTAAGTTAAAATATAGTTGCTCGGTCAGGGGGGGGCCACGGCCCCCCCCTGCCCCCCTCTGACTACGCCCTTGCCCATATCTCCGCCAATTTGCGTCCGATTTCAAAGCCCTAGGTTTCATTCAAAAGATAATAAGTCAAAGAAACTTTGAACATGATTTAAAAGAAACTTTTTCAAAAAAATTGTATGTAAACTTAACCCAAAGTTGCCAAATTTTCTAAAAAATGAATATAAACTTACGGCAGTGTCGCTGGAAGTTGGGTCCACCAAATTTTAAGATGAGAGCGGTAATATGACCCATTTTCTATTAGCTTTCAACTGCTTCTTACAGAACTTGGCTAAAAAATCTAGAAAAAAAGTTATTAAGACCAAGCCCACTCGTGGGCTTAATACTACACACGCATCAGCACGTCGTTAACGATTTTTAATTTCGTTATCCACCCATTTTCGCACCGGTCGTTCGTTTCCATGTGAGTAAAATAATGATCGGTCGCCTTTGCGCACCGGTGGTCTCTATTCTATCCGTACCGTCGGTTTTTTGCACTTCGGTAAATCATCGCAATATTTTGTGTATTTCTATGGTGTTATTGCAAATCTTATTCAGTATAATAATCTGTGCTCATATTTTGAAAGAAGGGGTTATGGATAAGACTGAAAACAGTAAGTTAAAATTAAACTCAAATAAAAAATTCCCTTGGAGATTTGTACCAGTTTTGGTGCGTTTTAAGATATTATTTTCTCAATAATGTATGATTGTATTAAATCTCGGAATTCAAGCAATCTTTTTTTAAATTATGTGTTTGTTGCTTACTGCATGACTTGTAGGTTGAATTTTGATCTAAAATAATATATCCATGTTGCCTTTCTCGCAAGAAATTTATCTGAATTTTTTTCTTTTTAATAATTAGGTTTATTGAATAATTACATCCCTTGCATTTCCAACACATTTATAACGTAGTTGTCTCCTTTACAACTTCACGTAGGTCAAGATTTTTGAATTCTGATCATAGTAGAAGCTGTCTTCTAACAGTCTGCGATAAGTTTGCGCAACCTTTTTTCATTAACGTGTATTTTAACTTCAGCTTATTCTATACTCAGTTACAACCTTTTAGTTACAAAGCATCAATCGGATTAGTATATATTGCGATCCTTTGGATGCTGGTAAATGAATATTTTGTTGGGAGCAGATTCTATGCGCTTGAAGTAGACTGCGTATTTGTCAAAGTACATAATGAGCTCACACAATGAACTTCACACAACAATTGATGTATTTTAACCACTGGCGTAGCCACGGGGAGGGTTTTAGGGTTAAACCCCCCCCCCCCCCCAGAGAAAAAATTTGTGGAACAAATTTTCAGCATAAAGCGCTTTGCGACGAAAAAATTTTTCGGCTGCGCCGCTATATTCAAACTTTGAATACAATTACTCATTACTGTTTACAAAAGGTAAGTGTCAAATCAAAAAAGATATTATTGACCGTTGAAAACCCCTCCCAGAGACAATTTCTGGCTACGCCACTGATTTTAACATCCAACACCTTGCTTTTTCTATAACGAGGAACCCACAATATGGCAGTCCTGCACACCACCTATTTTAATTGATGAAACTTGGCAGCTCGACTAAATTTTGTTAGAAATAAAAATACTGAAGTGTTTCTATGATATCTGAATTGAGTTAGGTACAGTCAAAGCATCTTTGAAAAATCGTAACTACTCTTATCTAATCTTATCCAGCTTTCCACGCTCGCCATAATGGCGGATGCTATAAAACAATTTGACAGCATCTGTGCCCCAGCTAACGCAACGACTTATTTCATCCATAGCAACCATTGATAAACAAAATTTTCTCTTGTCAACGGAAAACAGACCAGGCAAAACAATCATTATCATAGGTATCCAATTTAAATTATTCAGTTTTAAAACAAGTATTTTTCTTCTAGCCTGGACAAATTAACTGAGGCGATTCCAACGACGAGAAGGGCACGAGATGGAAACCGACGGTGGAGGCTAGCGCAAGCACAGACCGTTGATGATGCCCTAGGTTGATAGGCTGTGCTGACGAGGGTCATGGCCAGTCAACGAGACCGATGCTGGGAACCAAACTGTAGGCCAGCGAAGGAGGCCGGTGGTGTGAAGCCAGTGGAGGGAGGCCGATAACAGCGGTTGCTGCAGAAGCTCTATGGTAGCGAGGGCGAGAAAATCTATCCAGATCGACAGTCCGTGGTCATCAAAGAAGAACGGCTCCGGAGACAAAACGCATGCCAACGAGGGCGACCGCCGAAGAAGAGCGGCAATGGGAAGCCGTTAACAGCGGTTTCCGTAGAACATCTATATCGAAGCAACGGCACAACTGTCCGTCCATGTGGAGATGTAGTAACGAAAGCTGGAGGCTGTATCCCCGAGCAAAGTACAATAACTGAGCAGTAACAAACTGATAACTAGTGTTCGCTCCAGAACTCATTTTTCAATTTTGTGTTATCAACTTGGTAGTTTATGTTACCATTACCTGTCAAACTGGGGGCATCGTCGTCGACAACACCAACGGGAGTTAGTTATCAATGACCGTTGCAAATATCTCTCTGATAACAAAATAAGTTTTCAATTAGATAAAATTGATAGATTTACAGAAGTTGTTATCAGGGTGCCTCTGTTGATAACATAATGAGATATTTTATTGGTATCTCGGGTATACTTGGTTGTTATCATGTTTGTTATGTTGCCTGCTTATTCAGCCACAATGAGAACAAATTCAGTTAATTATGTTTGATATCAGATAACACAGTATGTTATCCGGTTGTTATGAAACTTTGCTCGGGTCCATCCACCAGTACCGTTGAGAATCTATGAAACCGTTGTCCTCTCATGCATTGTCATAAATTGACACATATTTATAAAAGATATGCCGGACGAGGTTTGATATGTCCCAAGATTCGATTGTTGGAATCCAGAATTGCGCTAGCCCCGAGTGAAACAAAAATAAGTGGCAGCAAATTTGCTGGCTGCATGGCGCCAATCAACACTCGTCCGCAAATTAGTGCTTCTCCAAAAGACATTCCGCCATTCTTCAGGGATTTTTCCTGGAATTTCATGGCGGATTTCCCTTGATGGGTTCAGGAGTTCCCCAAGAGATTCTTCCACGAATTTCTTCGGGGTATCCTTCTGGAGTTCATTCATGGATTAAACCAGGAGTGCCTTCGGAGAATCCTCCAGGAGTTCAGTCAGGAATTTTCTAAAAAAAATACCACCAATCATTTAGAAATCCGCCCGTCAGGAGTTCCGTCAGGGGTTCTGCCTGGAGATCATTCAAGGATCTCTCCAGAAATTTCGTCAGAAATTCCTTTGGAGAATCCTCAAGGAATTCCTTCGGCGTATTCCATTCCATCAGGTATTCTTCTAGGAATTTCTCCCGGAATTCTCTCAGGGATTCCCCCGAGAACTCCATCCGGGTTTCCCCCGGAATTTCTTCCCGGATTCACCGTTAATTCGTTAGGGGATTTCCCCGGTATCCCTCTGGGAGTCCCTTCCGAGATTTGCCCCGGAATTTCTGCCAGGATCATCCCGGCAATTTCTTAAAGGATTCCCCCCGGGAATTTATTCCAGGATTCCCCCCACCACCGGCCTCCCTCGCTGACCCCATTTGGCGGCCGTCCTCGCTGGCCTACGTTTAGGTTCCCAGCATCGGTCGCGTTCACTGGTCATGACCCTCGTTGGCACAGCCTATCAACCTAGGGCATCATCAACGGTCTGTGCTTGCGCTAGCCTTCACCGTCGGTTTCCATCTCTGACCCTCCTCGCCGTTGGAATCGTCCCAGCAGCATCTATGTCATTTTACATTTCATGATTAAATTTAAACTCTTGAACTAAACCCCACAATCAGTCAATGATATCGTCCGAAATTTTCTCCACAAAGCTTCTAAAGGACCCTGTGAAAAGATGCCTTTTGAGCCCAGCCCACCGGCTGCCGTTGGTCACATCAGCAGCCTGGGGTTTTGATCGGTGTCCTCTCTGGTTTCCGGTGTCTATCCTCGAGGGCTAAGAGAGGCAACAGTAACAAGCGAAATATGAAGTTAATTTGTTCAGGCTAGAAGAAAAATACTTATTTTAAAACTGAATAATTTAAATTGATTATGATAATGAATCTTTTGACTGGTTTGTTTTCCGTTGACAAGAGAAAATTTTGTTTATCAATGGTTGCTATGGGTGAAATAAGTCGTTGCGTTAGCTGGGGTACAGATACTGTCAAATTGTTTTATAGCATACGCCATTATGGCGAGCGTGGAAAGCTGGATACATACGCAGCCAGTACGGAATCACCCTGGAAAGCAATCGTGTTACTTTTCTTGTCAATATTGATGCTTGCAGCATATCATAGATATGACACATGCATCAAAGCGGCCAGGTCTACTGCGTTGTATTTACGCGCAAAGATGATTCTTCGAAATACTTGGAGTACAGAATATTTTCTTTCGGCAAGGTACTTCTCGCATTTACAGGGGATGAAGGATGCGTGGACATATTATACCAAACGATCCAGATAGCATGTTGATGAATATGTTTTAAATATATGAAAATGTGGACAAAAGAGCTGTGAATAAATGTGTACTATTGGAAAGATCTCCCCAATTGTTAGGTTGTTTTTGTAGATCTAATGCCGAACCTCCTATTCTGCATGATTGGTGTTATTCGCATGGGGTCTTCGCAGATTTTTTTTCTGCTTTGCCTTATTGTTTCTACAAGGGTGAAGTTACCCATTTCGCACACTTTCTTCCTAATGTCTCGTTTATTTAATTTATATTTTTAAATTTATATTTAAAAAACCACCCACTGACGACCACCATTTTCAAAAACAGCAATCAAACCAAATCTCCTTTGCCTTTTTCGAAATATTCACGACAAAACGGAAGGCGAGGCACAGCTCTTTCAAAGCGGGGGATCTCAGCCCGGAAAGTGAAGAAAGAAAACCTTGTGGTCACTTATTACCGTCAAATGGTATCTTTCCGGGTTAGAAAATACGCACATCTTCTCACCGGAATCTGCGACGGATGACGATAATTTTGGAACTTGTCGGAACGAACTTCGCGAGTTATTTATTTGGACATTTTTCTAAATGTGCGAAACCAAACTTTACTTGCTGCGTAGCAACCCCGGCTCAAACATGTACGTGTTAAAATAGCAAAACTCACTGCATCACTATACATTTCTTCAAATATTAGTTTCGAAACGATCGGCCGATTAAAAAACTAAAGGTGTGATTATGAACAATCGTAATTATTTTTATAAGAAAATCAATACATTTTCGTTATGCATGATCCTAAAATTGGCGAAGAAGGGAAAACTTTATTCATAACATACTTAAGCAAAGCTTGTCAATTTAAACCTATTATTTTTCTGCGTTTGTATTGTCACTCTATCGCAATTGTATGTCAGACAATTTGTTGTGTTATTCATGTAACGATCTATGATATTGTTTTGTTGAAAATTTCAAAGCAAGTAAAAATTAAAATTTTAAATATTTGATGCAAACTAAAATAGATTCCTACCTATACAAAACAAGAAAATCATTCTCTGGAAACTATATTGGTACCTGGCAACAAATCCATACTCATGTTCTTTCGTCTCCTCTTTACGCTACCCAGAGAGCTAAACGCGAGAGAGCGCACGAGCCTACGGATAGAGACCGTACTTTGCGTGTCTCTATATTCTAAGCCCTGCTACGAACCGTACGTAAACTTTTCGCTTTCGAGCCCTACTTAGCAGCGACCGGTGCGGTTCGCTTCTTTGTTCGGGGCTCTACTTAACGTTAAAACGCTTGATTGAGCCCATGAGTGGGCTTGGTCTAAGTAAATTATTCCTTGATGTCATCGACCAAAAGTTTGGGGTCACCCCTCAAAATGCTGTATCGGCCAAAAGTTTGGGGTCACTATCGTTAAACATGGAAAAGTGATTTGTTGATATCTTTGTCATCTTTCATTCAATTTTAATTCTTCTTGGCTTATTTGAAACAAAATGAATGATACTTACTGCATAGACATTGAACCACACATATTTGTTGAAATTTACATACTAAAACTTAACGTAAAGTTGCCTCATTTTTTGAAGCGTGGTAAAATGTGCTAACTTTACATAACATTTTTATATACAAAAATCGTTAAATACGTTAAGTTGAAGACATCAAACGTAAATTTAGTAAATTATCTTTGAAATGAGCCAAAAATAATTAAAATTGAACTATAGATGACGAAGATATCAACAAATCACTTTTCCATGTTTTACGATAGTGACCCCAAACTTTTGGCCGATACATCATATTGAGGGGTGACCCCAAACTTTTGGTCGATGACATCAAGGATTAATTTACTTAATAACTTTTTTTCTAGATTTTTTAGCTAAGTTCTGTAAAAAGCAGTTGAAAGCTAATAGAAAATGGGTCATATTACCGCTCTCATCTTAATATTTGGTCGACCCAACTTCTAGCGACACTGCCGTAAGTTTATATTCATTTTTTAGAAAATTTGGCAACTTTGGGTTAAGTTTACATACAAAATTTTCTGAAAAAGTTTCTTTTAAATCACGTTCAAAGTTTCTTTGACTTATTATCTTTTGAATGAAACCTAGGGTTTTGAAATCGGACGCAAATTGGCGGAGATATGGGCCTAAAAAAATGACATGTTTTTGAGGGGGTGACCCCAAACTTTTGAACGGGATTATATATATATATATATTAGGCCTCTTCATAAAAAATGAAATTTCTCGAATTCAGCCAGTCACCCCCACATCTTAATTCTAATGCTGAAACATACTTCTGGTCAAATTTTCAGCTGAATTGGTGAAGATTTCGAGGTGCCTCAAGTCAAAATTGTGTTTTTTGACCATTTTTCGCCTTTAAAAAATGCCCGTGGACGCTAGAAGCCATATAAAATATCGTGGCAACCCTTAAATGAAAGATATGTCTATTCCTTACAACTTTTGTGAACATAATGTACTGATAGGAGGATGTTTTGATCATATTTATCCATTTCTCAGACATGCAAGTATGCTAAAAAGTTACATTTTACAACAGTTTTTGTTCTACGAAATTCAAATACTCAATATTTATCAAAATTTTCAAACCATTATATGATTACCCACAATATTCTGAACAATATTGTCATACATCATTTTCTTACCCGATCTAAGGAAAAAATCACAAAAATCGAAAAGTAGAAGCTATTCTGAGTTTTTTGATATCTGGGGTTGACGCAATTGCTCGCAGGCAGAAAAATGAAACACTTGATGAAACATAGTAGCTTTGCTTTTTCTTGATGATTGCAATGATTGATCATTGATTCAAGTGACAGGTTGGCACAAGTACACATTGCCTTAACAAAAGTGGCATATAATGTACCTCAGTAGAATATGAGATATGGTTCAGATGGTAAGGCTTTGGACTGGCAAACCAAAGGTTCAGAGTTTGAATATAAGACCATTTGTATAGTTTTTTTTTATTATCAAACTGGTAATATCAACTAGCACTTGAAGTGCAAAAATAAATGAAATAATTTCATTATTTCATTTTGCTTGCATTACTATCCCTTTGGCTAGCGTTAGGGAAAACGCATGCATGTTTGCATTATTCTGACAGAATGATAGAACTTTCATTGCTTGCGTAGTTGAAAATCGGGCACGCTAAATAACTAATTTATTTCTTAAACCGTACTTCGATTCTTACGTCGGACTGGTTGGCTGAGTAGCGGATCACATCCGCTCATTAGGATCAAATCACATCGTCGGATGACATCTTCCGACGCGAGTTCCGACGTTAGGTTTAACGCTTAGATTTGTAGGAAAACCATTGCAAAAAAAAAATTGAAAAATGCACATTTGACACAAATTCAAACTCTGAACCTTTGGTTTGCCAGTCCAAAGCCTTACCATCTGAACCATTTCTCATATTCTACTGAGGTACATTATATGCCACTTTTGTTAAGGCAATGTGTACTTGTGCCAACCTGTCACTTGAATCAATGATCAATCATTGCAATCATCAAGAAAAAGCAAAGCTACTATGTTTGATTTTTCTGCCTGCCAGCAGTTGCGTCAACCCCAGATATCAAGAAACTCAGAATAGCTTCTACTTTTCGATTTTTGTGATTTTTTCCGTAGATCGGGTAAAAAAACGATGTATGGCAATATTGTTCAGAATATTGTGGGTAATCATATAATGGTTTGAAAGTTTTGATAAATATTGAGTGTTGGAATTTCGTAGAACAGAAACTGTTGTAAAATGTAACTTTTTAGCATACTTGCATGTCTGAAAAATGGATAAATATGATCAAAACATCCTCCTATCAGTACATAATGTTCACAAAAGTTGTAAGGAATAGACATATCTTTCATTTAAGGGTTGCCACGATATTTTATATGGCTTCTAGCGTCCACGGGCATTTTTTAAAGGCGAAAAATGGTCAAAAAACACAATTTTGACTTGAGGCACCTCGAAATCTTCACCAATTCAGCTGAAAATTTGACCAGAAGTATGTTTCAGCATTAGAACTAAGATGTGGGGGTGACTGGCTGAATTCGAGAAATTTCATTTTTTATGAATTTTTATAATATATATATATATATATATATATATATATATATATATATATATATATATATATATATATATATATATATATATATATATATATATATATATATATATATATATATATATATATATATATATATATATATATATATATATATATATATATATATATATATAAATAAATGCAAGCGATAAATATGTGTAAGAGAACAATATCTTGACATATTAAACCCACATACAAACAGACGTCTCACTATACTCACTACATTCTTGTTTTCAACGGTCAGAAAAATATAACCTAGAATGTGCAGAAAAAACTTTATCGAAGACCGCAAAGTGATCTGTGATTGTGTAAAAAGTTATATATTAGCTTGTTAGTATCGTCTTGATAAGTTTTAAGTCAATTCAATGATGGCTTTGATAAAATGCTTGCTTTTCTTAAAAAAATATCAGGATTCAGGAACACTTTGACTTACGTCGACGGAAAGATCGTGAGAACATATACGACGAGAAAGGCACTATCACCACTAGGTGGATTAATTTGGGTTTTTCGCTCTGCGTATGACGTTGAAAAGCAACAGCTAGCCAAAATGTTCTTCATCGCCCTTCAATTTTCACTTCGCCAGATTCACTTATCGAGCTCTGTGGCACTTCACTGCTGCAGAATGCAGC
Organism: Aedes albopictus; assembly: GCF_035046485.1. Lineage (NCBI taxonomy): Eukaryota > Metazoa > Arthropoda > Insecta > Diptera > Culicidae > Aedes > Aedes albopictus. The sequence goes on from NC_085137.1 coordinate 413,162,080, forward strand.
AAAAGTTGTTCAATAATTCAAATAAATTACTATTTCCTGTCGAAATAATTTAAAGATACTAGTTTTCTTCGTCCAAGGGAGTATGCGGTCAAATGTGTGCGTCGATTCAATGCATACGAAACATCGTGTTTCACCATTACTGAGAAAGATTTCTTTGTACTATAATAACAAAATATTTTGGTCTTGACTATAGATCTATATCTGGGTCTCAATTTAGAAACTTTTGCTTAACAGTACAATGAAAGCATGATTTGATTTGGATTGCGAAGAATTTGACTGATTTTTTGAATACACATCTACGCACTATGAGCGATTTCCATACAACCAGGCGGACGGAAATATTTTTACATTTTTTTTTCATTTTCTGTGATCTATACTATCAAAGTATTTCGTTAATTTGCCTTTCCAGTATTTGTAGCTTAACTTTTCGAAAGGGCGCATATACTTATTAATTTGAAGTAAATTTGGAATTAAATCGATCCGTACTTTGATTGCAACCTATCTCTTTCATGACGAACCAGCACAATTGTGCTGTTGAGCGATAACAGTTTTGCGCAATTTATCTGTTTCGTCTTTATTTTATGTGAAGTAAACTGTTTTAATAATTCAGTCATTACATACACGTGTATGTGTGTAAACAAACTACTGTTTACACTCCCGTGCAAAAGTTTGGGGTCACCCCCTCAAAAACATGGAAATGTTTTTCGGTCATATCTCAGTCATCTTTCATTTAATCCACTCGTTCTTAGACTCTATCGAAAGATAAAGAGTTAGATTGGATTCGTAGGTAATTTTCACAAATTTTTATATGATTTTTTTGGTATAAAACGTTTACCTAAACTTACATGTTTTTCCTAAATCTGTACAAAAAATTGTTTTCCTTGTAATTCAAAATTGGGTCAACCAAATTTTAAAATTAAAGTTGCATTAGAACCCTATTTCTATCCTCTTTGAGAGCCAATCATTAGATTTTAGCGGAAAAATTCATAACATAATTTAAATTATCGAGTTAGTCTTGTAGCGACTGTTCGAACCCTCTAAGCAGAATACCCTCTTCGAATGAGTGTAATCAGTTTCGTACCTTTTAATTCCACCCTATGTTGCTTATCCTTTGACAGATACGCGTGTTTCGACTATTCCACTGCGTGGATAACTGACACTGAGGAAGATTACAAGTGGTAGTCGAAATACGCGTATTTGCCAAAGGATAAGCAACATAGGGCGGAATTAAAAGGTACACTGTGGTGCATAATTGATCGGACAAACGCCGATTTTCATACAAAATGGCCAAGTTTGAGATGCTGTAACTATAGTTTGATTTGGTGGATTGAGCTCAATTTTTGACATGGATCTACGAATATGCTGACTTTTGTGTATACAAAGTATAAAATGTTTTCGTTCACAGGTCTGGGCGTGGCAAGGCGTAGAAAATATTGCAAAAGTGATCGGACAGCGGCACGCGTGTAAATCAAAGGGGTACCGCTGTCCGATCACTTTTGCAATATTTTCAACGCCTTGCCACGCCCAGACGAAAACATTTTATACTTTGTATACACAAAATTCAGCATATTCGTAGTTCCGTGTCAAAAATTGAGCTCAATCCACCAAAGCAAACTATAGTTACAGCATCTCAAACTTGGCCATTTTGTATGAAAATCGGCGTTTGTCCGATCAATTATGCACCACAGTGTACGAAACTGATTACAATTATCGAGTTAGGTTTACAAGTTACCGTGCAAAAGTTTGGGGTCACCCCTTAGGATGCTGCATCGTGCAAAAGTTTGGGGTCACCTTCCAAATGAAGTCTGAGTCGGATTTTTGTTCAAATCGTCATTTTTTTGGTAGAACTTCAATTTTTCCTTTGATAGTTGAATGGCAAGATACAGAAATGGTTATGAAATGTTCATAAACTAAGTTCTAGACTAAGTTAAGGTAGAAAATGGTATATAAAATCCATACTGAATCAGCTAAGTACGTTATATAAAGCGCGAAAGAGGATGGAAGTGAGATAAAAATGACTGATTCGTGAATTCTATCCTATATAACTGTAAGTTTTATATCCACAAACATACCATTATCCCATTTGTATTGAGATTTCCTTCTGTTGCTCCGTCTCGAAAGGGCTACACCAGCACGGCTATATTAAGGCAGAGAATTTCGATGATATCACAAAGTTTAAAAGTATTAGCATGTAACTTCCTCAAATATTTCTCCGTCGAGAATTTAGGATACTTTCTAACTTTGCTTCAAGAAATGGAACTTCATTTTTATCATCACTTTGAAATTGAAAACCAGTGTATCATTTCAACATCGTGCCCCATTCACGGAAGCAAATGGCTGTTTCCCCAGAGGGAAAAGCTTAATGATATACCAACACCAACCGGCACATGTCCCACAAATGGGAAGACAAGCGCAGGCTTTTCTGCTCCTGTTTGTCCACTGTTCTTCCTTTTCTTTTTCCTTGTTAGTCACGCCATCCCTACTTGGTCAGGCTGTATGAATAAAAAAAAAGCGGCTCGTCTTTTGCGCGCCTATTTACATAAGCAACGTGGATGGATGGGCGACCCTCCTGGAAAAAATGGGACACGCGCCAATAATATATTTCAGCGTTTAATTCATGGTGAAAGGTCACCGTAACGGTCTGTCGGTAACAGCTTGAGAGCAACCTTGGGTAGGTCCTTTCGAAGTTTGCATTTTATTCCATCTGCTTGGATTGGTTCCAAGAAGTGACAAAAAGGGTTGCTCTTGGAAACTGCACTTAAAGTACGTCACAACTATGTAGACGTCTTTCACCTACCTATAGGTAGTATACTATTTATTACGTAATAACCTACCAACGCAGTCATCAATTACAAACTCTTCAGCTGAAAGTTAGCCTCAGCTATGAAGTTCTTTAGCTTTGAACTTACATTTCAAGCACACGCCACATAACGTACCCACGACGACCATAACCATAGCCGTCATCACGTCATTATCGTCATCATCAACGGTTCTTTTCATAATTGGAGGTCTTCGATCTCGGAGGCAGCAAACCACACGCCATGGTGCATGGTTACAGGACGACTCCGGTGGCAAACGACAGGCGAGGTTCGCTATTCGTAACACTTTTTCATTGATGCTGCATCCTGTTTCGCTAGTTGGAGAGAGTGTTACGCTATACACCATTTTCATTCTTGTATCAAAATATGGTCGATGCGAATATTTAAATTGGTTTATGTAATATTGGGTTTCTCATCAATGTTTAGACTACTGTGACAATTTGAGAATCCACAGCATCATAAATTTCCAGCGACATTTCACACTAAATCATACTTATTTTGTTTAGCTGCTGTGCATCCGACACCCCTTTCATGAACTTAATCGAACTTGTGTACGCTAGCCGCTGCGAAGTCGTGTGCGAAATTCGACTGTGATAATAATGAATTTGGGCCGAGTCAGTCTAAATAGGTGCAAATGTCGCAATACCACATTTTAATCCTTCCTGCCATACCAGCTCCAAGCCGTTCATTACATCCAGCGTTACGATACCGAGAAGGATGTCACAGCCATCATCGTGATTCTGATTCACTGTCATGCCTGTGGTGGAACATCATTCTGAAGATGCGGGATGCTGAAATGTGCGTGCGGGAGAGGCGTGGAAGGGGATTTTTAATTGAATTTTTATGCAACACTTCCTCTTTTGAAATGTTAACCATTGATGATGGTGATAATGGTGCCGTTATGTTTGAGGCCAAGCGTGAAAAGACTATAATTATTATTTTTTTCTTTGTGTGAAACGTTGCTCGTGGAGAATTATTTGAACGATCAACTCTGCACAATGGACTGTAATTGAAAACTGCAGTTCTGAGAGGTATACTAGTGCCTCATAGTATGACCATGTATTCAAATTAAACGATGTGATTATATTAAACCGGACGCATAGACCAACAAACCTTTCCATTTTGGAAATTTGTTGCATTATAAATACGCCACAAATGGTCAACAAACGTACAGACAATCAGACCCGTTTTGGAAATATCCATATTGCATGGGCTTCTTTGCATTATAAAAAAATCGGACGTCTCCATCTTATATTCAAAAATGGCGTCGGTCATCGGTTTACGACATCTGCTCATCGAGCCCTTCCCAAAAATACTCATATGAATTCTTATGAACATTATGGCTATTAAATGACGGTTGCAGGCGGGATTCTTTTTGCGATTTCTTCACATTTCCTATCAGAAACGCTTCTGGCATTTGTGGAAGGATTCCTCCAGATTTTTTGTCTGCGATTCATCCAGGAACTTCTCGGGGAGTTCTTCTTGGAATTTTTCATAAGAAATCATTCAGACATATAATAATGCTTGCATGCTTTCTTCCTGTGGTACTTTCAAAAGGTTTTTTTTGGGATTCCATTAGAAAATCTTACTGGAAGTCCTTCAGATTTTTTTTGCTGGTATTCCTGCAGGACTCTTTATAGGTATTTCTACAGTAACTCCACTAGGGATGCACCTATTCATAAATTTCTGTGGGGATTGTGGTGAGTAGATGCTGATTATTTATTGCTATAAAAATATCATACGAGTTGAAATCATAATTAGTTCCAGATAAGAGTGCATAAACAACGGTTGAAAGGACCAACCTCCAAAGGGGAGTTTGGACACGACGTGAGGCGAGTAGAAAGAATCGTGATACACGTCAGAAGAAATTTGCACGTTGTTGAAAAAAATTTCAGTTTTCTGACAAACTTTGTGTCGGTCGACCGTCAGATCAATCAATTTGAAGGTTTTAAAACTTGTTTAGTGTGTTTACGACAGGGATTTCTCCAATAATTCCTACTATAGTTACTCCGGTGATTCATCGAGGAATTTATCTCCACTGGGCCACTGGGTGTTTATATGTGTTGTCCGTTGTCAAGTTAGTATTGTTCAGTCTGTAGAGGCCGCAAGGTCGTAGATGGTGTAATTGTCTTTTCTAATATACTCGGGGTCTCCAGTTAGCCTTGTAGATGAGGTTTTGGATCGCCAATCCGGAGACGGCGGGATCGATTTCCGTTCCGGTCGGGAACTTTTCTCGGCTTCCCTGAGCATAGTGTATCATTGTACCTGCCTCACTTTATATAAATTCATGCTAAGAAAGCCTGTAATAACTTGCGAAGTTTATTTAATTTTTTTTTATCTGTATTAAAGAGATTTTTAGCCCTTGGCTAGTTTACACTTCCCTTCCAGAGGAAGAAGTCGCTTTTTGTGAGGAGTGGGATTCGATCCCAGGTCCTCGGCATGATAGTCACGTGCTTTAACTATCACACCAGGTCCATTCCACAACATTAAGTTGAAAAGAGACATGCCAAGTTCCAGTGGGAACGTAGAACCACAAAGAAGAAAAAGATCTAGGATGTCTTGGGTTATTTTGTCCATAAATTGTTCTAACAATTTATCTCATGGAATTTCTCCAGGATTACCTCACAAACTATAGGGCTCTTTGTGTATTTCTCGGGGGTTCCTTGTGGGATTTCTACATGAATTTCTCTTGCTTTTATTTAAGGAATTCCACTTCTGTTTTCTTTTGAATTCCTGTAGAAGTTATCCTAGAATTTCTTGCTGAAAGTTCTCCTGGAATACATGCAAGAATTTGTAAAGCCGATCCTGCTGGCATTCCTCCAGAAATTACTACAAATATTCCCCCAGAATTTTGTTTCAGCAATTTACGAATTTCTTTAGGAATTTCATCTGGAATCCTAACAGGGATTTTTTTTCACAGATTTCAATTGGAATTCCTCCGATGATTCTTCTAGGAATCATACCCTGATTTTTTCAAGAATTTCTCTGCGGATGCCTTTAGGTATTTATTTGGAGATTGCAATAGGGATTCCTTCAGAAATAATTCAAACTATTTATCTGAGAGCTTCTCTAGAGGGTGTCCGGCCATTTGACCGAATGCCGTTTGGCCGAATGAGTCGTTTGGCCGAATGCCGTTTGGCCGAATTATGATCAAAAGATCCAGAGGAAGTTTTTGACATTCTAACTAACAATATGAATATCAGATATAATTAATTTTTTATATTATAGGCTATTGTTCCTAGTTTTGACATTCAGGGATTAGTTGGTGTTAAAATTGCCAATATATTATCAAAGATTTCCTTCTTTGAATCATAGGTTGTTCTTTCGAGTAATAGTGATGCGAGGAACAGTGGCATGGTCACTAAATTTCATCATTCATTTTCGGCCAAACGACCTTCGGCCACATGGCATTCGGCCAAATGGCCCTTTCGGCCAAATGGCCCTTCCGGCCAAATGGCGTTCGGCCAAACGACATTCGGCCAAATGACCCGGAACCCTTCTAGAGGTTTCTACAAAAACGATTAACGGGATTCCTTCTGGAATTATTATTAAGTTTCGTTTTGTAATCCCTCGCCTAATCCGGCAACTAATTCTTCATCGGGTTTCTCCAGAAAGTTCAACGGGAATGTCATCAAGAAATACTCCAGTGGTTCTAATTAGGATTTTTTTAGGTTTCTATAGAGATTCTTTCACATAGATACCTTCAAAGATTTTTCCAGGGATTCCTTCAGAAATTGTGCTCACTGTTGTGATTAGCGTGCTTTATTGTTAATGGAATAACCGCTCCCAGTATCAAGTGGGTGTCACGGACACGCGACAGGGGGTGTTTTCAGTTTAGAATACTCTTGAAATTAAGGCATAAAGGAAGCTGTACCGAACAGTCCCGCTTCCGTTGCCATCTACTGTTTTTAGTAGACCACAATTTGCGATAAGTATGTCATGACAAGAAGAAGTAAACGATTTTTGGTTGTGCAAAATGCATAAAAAATAATTACTTAATGCGCTGAATACTGACATTAAAAACACCTTTTTTCTTACCCTCAACCTTCTCTTCAATTTTTGAACACAGAAATAGCCCTCCACCCTCCCATACCCATCACCGGCACCACCCACTTGCTACAATTATGTTCGACGAGTTCGAAACACTTTTTACAAGCAAAGAAGTGGTTTTTGAAAAATGTCCCGATTTTGTCCGCCCAAAATGCTACCAGGTGCTGACAATATCGGATCCTTACTGTATGCCTAATTCTATGACGACGGAGACAATGTGTTATGCAAAAGGCTGAAAATTTACTTCGTCATATGTTAACGCTAATTCCCGTCACATCAGACTGAAAATAGTTAATTATTACAGATATTCCGACTTACCTTTGCCAATGATTCATTACATGGAAGTAAAAAGATGTAGACTATCGATTATCAGCTTGTTTAGCACTGGAAATCGGATAATAACACTAAATTTCACCCCATTTACGAGTTGATAATTTTTCTCGTTATGTGTTCGACAAAGGCAACCACATCAAAGCAGCAGCTAGCTGTATTATCCTTCATGGCCATTCAATTTTCATTTCGCCAGATTCACTTGTTCAACCAACCCGGAGTTCACACCCTACAAAAGCTCTGTGACACTTTAAAGTTAGATTTCACTGCAGCAGAATGTAGCAAAAGCTGTTCAATTAATCAAATCAATCATTTTTTCCCGTCGGTAAAATGTTTGTTTACGGATGTCTTCGCCTAAGGAGGATGCAGATCAGAAATCCCAAGATTTCTCCGAAAATCTCTTAGAACATCCCTGGGAGGAATCCCAGGAGAAATCTCCAGAGGGGTCGCGGAAGAAACCCAGGAGGAATGCTGGATCTAATTCCTGAAGGGATTTCGGGAGTGATCCATGAAAGAATTCTGGAGTAATTTCTAAAAGAATCCCAAGAGGAGTTCCACAAGGAATCCTAAAGGAATACTAGGAAAAAAATGATTTGTTATCTTGAGAGAAATCCATGGAATATTTCTAGTAGAATATCGAGAGAAATCTCTAGAGGAATCTTGATAGAAATACTAAACGCAATTTCGGGCAGAATCAATTAACAAATCGTGGGAGGAATCTGTAAAGGAATTTTTAAAAGAATCCAGGAAAAATCTTCGGAAGAATTTCCAAAAATCCTGCGAGGAATACCTCAAAGATTGCCAAGAAGGAATCCTTTTGGAATACCTGAAAGAATCTCGATAATAATCTCCAAAGGATTTCTGGAAAAAATCAATGAAGAGATTCCAGGAAGGATCCCGGAATCCCGAGAGGAGTCACTGCTGAAGTGTCGTAAAATATCCTATAAGAAATCTCACAAAAAAAACAGGAGAACCCTAGCAGACATTCCTGGAGGAATCCCGGGAGCAATCCATGAAAAAGTCCTGAAATATTTACCCAAAGGTGGAGTCCTCCAGAGAATTCTTAAAAATCCTGAAAGGAAACGCAGGGAAAATCTGGGAAGGAATCCCGAGAGAAATCGATTAAGAAAAACCGGAGAGATTACTGGTAAAATCAATAAGAAGAAATTCCTGGATGAATCTCTAGGGGGTGGTGCACAAATTACGTCCCGCTTTTAGGAGGTGGGCCCCCCCCGGGTTAGCTTGCAGAACGTGACGACTCATACAAAAAATATTGAGGTCCTACACAAACAGTGTGAAATAGGGGGGAGGGGGTTGAAAAAGGTCGATTTTTGCGTGACATAATTTGTGTATCCCCCCTTGAGGAATTTTTGGACGAATCACAGGAGCATTTCCTGAGATCGCTGGAGAAGAGAGGAATATATACGATAATTTCAAGAAGAATCCCAAGAGGTGCTCTAGAAAAAATATGAAGCCAAATTCCTGAAGAAATGCTTGGAGAAATGCCGAAGGAAACCCCAGAAGAATACCAAGAAATATCCTTTGAAGAATCCATAAAGGTGTTCCTGGCGAAATCCCTGGAAAAATTTCTTGAGAAATTTGTAGAGAAACTAACAGAAGAATTCCTGTACATATTCAGGTGAAAATCTTCAGAAAATCTATGGAAGAGTCTATGGACCCTAGATCAGTGGTGCTCAGCACCTTGCGCATTTCAGCTTAGAACTTATCAAAAGCCACTTCAACAACAAGCAAATTTGTATTCAAACTGATGCATAGTATCTAGGCTAATAGTACAAGGTTACAAAACTGAAATTATTTTCGCAACTATTCATAATTTGATGAAGTTCGGCAAAAAAGAGTTTTTCACTATATTGAGCAAATTTCAAAAGAATGTAATTATGACTGAGGTTTTTCATCATAACTTGTTAGCTACAACACAAAGCTTTGGTAGAGTATAAATTTGTGACATATCTCTTCAGTTTTTATTGGTTTCTAATCAAATGTTGTGCAAAAATCCAGAAAGCGCTGAACAGTACTGCCTTGGATGTTTGCTGGAAGAATTCCTGGACAAACCACAGAAGGAATTTCTGGAGGAATTGTAGAAAGAATACCAAGAGAAATTCCTGGAATAACCCCCGGATAAAGTCTTGGAGACATTCCTGGGGAAATCGTGGCAGATTCTGCTTGAAGGATTCCAACTGGAACTCCTGATGAAGTCTAAGCAGAAATATCTGTAGACGCAATCTGATACGATATTGGTTTAAAAGATTGGATCGATTTAGATAAGAAATAAATTAGTTCACAAAATCTTGTTATATTTTTTTCGAATACATCGCGAGAATCAGTCTTAACTTTATTGGGTAAAGAGTTTCGTTGTTCCTGCAACACGATATATGAATGCAAAATGGTTGATTGGCAAAGAAAGCTCTCAGTTAATAACTAAGCACTTTTTATGTATAACCGTTACAATGACCAACATGACAACATATTGTGTTATTATATTTGTAATATCACAATATCAAAACTAGTTATATATATTATTTTGAGTGAAGAATTAGCAATAGTTTAAATTCACATTAGTTAAAATGATGAAATAATAATAATAACATTCAATCATTCATGCCAAACAGCTAATATTCTTGAATCAGGCGAAGCGCTAGTGAGACTGTTACCATGTTACTGTAAAATTAACACCCGTCCTTATTATACTTGTACTGCATGCATCACATACCTCTATTCAGTCGATAACGGTGGTGTTTATCCACCAGCGAGGGCGATGCCAGCGTCGTTATCTCGCCGATCGTGATGATACCCTGGGCGGGACACATCGCATCCGGACAGGACACCTCGTAAGCACCTTCGGAGATCTCGAACTCGATGTACGCCGTCATGCACTGGAGAATAAAAAAGGAGAATGAAAAAGAAGGACTCGTTAGTCAACTGATTAATGATGATGATGTCAAACTAGTTGGTTGTTGTATATGGTCTTTCAGATGATATGTCTTATTTTTATCTCTGTTTCACATACAACGCAATTAGCAAGTTCGATCAATGACCTTTACAGTGGAATGCTGGATTGTCCCCTGATTATGGAATTGAGAACAAACAAAGAATCCGTAATTACGAAACGTGTTGGATTGATCCCATGTTGCGAACAACGTGAATTGTTCGCCAATGCACCTCACTAAACAATCAACTGTAGATCGATTTACATGCAAATTCCAGCACCACTTTGGATGATCCGTGCGCTGCCTCAGGTAAAAATAATGATGACTCAAATGCGTTCGCGCGCCAAGCTAGAACGGTGCAAGAGTGATGGTTGTTTTCAGAATATCTGTGCAAATACGGTCCGGAACGATTTCAAGTATCATTCAGCCCAAGAGGGACCCGCTGAATTAAGATTCATCAGCTGTCCGCCTTTCTTTAGCGGAGATACATTAAAACTGCAATTGCATCCCAACGAACGCCGCCGCCGTCACTCGGTGCTTTCTATGTCTGGGACATACCGCGCAATAACGCAATAAAAACAAAACCTGCTTGAGACGCCGATCACCCCGGCTGCTGCACCACTCCGCCGTACCTGGTACCAACAGACCTAGCATGCTGACGCTGCGGCCACAGTAGTGTACGATCATCGGCGCGAGAAGACCGCAAACCGGTTTCAATACTATTCATACTACGTACCTACCTACCTACAGAGAGTCACTCACTCAGCCAAGCGCCGGAGGAATAACTGCACTTCACCGAGTAACCGGCTCATCCATACCGGACAGGGGGTGTCACAGTTTGAACCCAAGTCACCCGACCGCGCCGGAATCGGTAAGTGCCAGCACACGCTACGATCAGAGGCAGTACGCGGGGTGGGCGAGGAGAGACTTCCAAATTGATGCAGCAGGATTTTGGGATTTGTACAAAGCAAGACAGTCCAACTTCTAAAGAAGCACTAGTTCTTCACATTCGGTGACTTACTTACTACTTTCAGTCCTGAGAACTCACGATGGTGCAGAGAGCCGAATTGAAAGATCTCCATCCTGGGCGACTGCCCGCCATTATTGCCTTGACCTGTGGTCAGGTCAAATTTCTGTTGACTTGCTCGATGTCGTTGTTGAGGCTGCCTCTCTGCTGCGATGTCCTGCTGGGTTCCAATCTAACGCTTGTTTGCGGATTTCGTTTCCGCCCCTGCGTAGAGTGTGGCCGACACACCTCCACTTTCGCTCCCGAATATCTGTCGCTATCGGCTTTTGATGACATCGACGATGGAGATCCACATTGATGATCCAATTGTGAGGCCACCATGCACGAATTATATACCGCAGGCATCTATTTATTAAGACCTACAGCTGTTGAGTGTTCTCCACTGATACACACAATGTTTCACTGGCGTACAGATTTCACGTTCGAGTTGAAAATTCGGATTTTGGTGCATCGACTGATCTGGTTGTTTTTCCATACATATCTTAAACTCGCAAAGATAACACTCGCCTTCTTGATCCGTGTACTTATGTCGATCTTGGTGCAACCAAGATGTTGGAAGCTATGAACATTCTCCACTGCTTGCCCAGCTACCGTAAAGCTGGAAGGGTTGACCGTGGTCTTGTTGACGTTGATGGTAAGATCTGCCACCGAGGAGCGGTTGGCAAAATCATCGAGCGTGCTCTGCATATCAGAGCGCCGTTGAGCTAGGAGAGTAAGGTCATCAGCCAATTCGAAGTCATTTGTGCTCCATGGTGATGGGCTACCACAGCAACCCACGAATTGGTTCACGGTCAATTGCACCTACCAGGATCTCGTCGATTGCGATGAGGAACATTCGCATTGATAGGATACATCATTGTCTCAATGCAGCAACGACCTGGATGGGATGGGACAAGACACCGTTGTGCTGTACTCTGCAAGAATATGCCCTGTACTGTGCTTCAATGAGGTCTATGATTTCAGGAACACCCTTGCGTCTGAGGTCTCCCCACGTTTTCGTGATAAAGACGGTCGAAAGCTTTTGCGTAATCAATGAACATTAGGTAGAAAGACTCTTGGAATTCATTGATTTGCTCCAGCTCGATACGGAGCGTGATAATGTGGTCCACAAAGGATCGCCCGGCACGGAATCATGGTTGCTGCCGTCGGAGAGTAGCGTCAATCTTCTCCTGTATCCGGTTAAGGATCACTTTGCAGAGACTTTGAGATTATCGCATACAGTCAGGCCACCCTTTTTGGGCACCTTTACTAAGACGCCTTGCGTTCAGTCGACCGGAAATGTCGCGGTTACCCATATGTTACCGAATAATTGATGCAGCAGCTGAGCAGATACTACGGGGTCAGCTTTGAGCACAAGTTTGAGAATCTCGGCTGATATGCGATCGACCCCGGTGGTCGTTCGATTTTATGCTACGGATGGCTGTTTCTATCTCATACAATGATGGAGCTTCGGTGTTGATACTGGTAATGCGTCGAGCCATTGGCGGATCATGCTGAGGTGTTGGTGGCGTGACCGACACTTGAAAAGGGTTTCCAAAGTGCTCGAACTAGCGTTTCAGCTGATCAGCCGGGTCAATTAAAAGCTGTCCAGACGTGTCTTTCACGGACATCGTAGCATTCATCTTAGTGCCACTAAGGCGGCATGAGATATCGTAGATGCCCCAAGGTCCGCCCACGCTCTTCTGTCTCGCCTACATGAGCGCAGGACAGTTACATGCGATGGAGCCGTTCGACAACACGTGATCAGGACGAAGATAAGCACCATAAGCACGGGGGTCCGATTATGAGATGGGGCTCAACTACGTGGCCAATATCCCCTTGTTCAGGAAGGTATGACTTAACGGTAAGTGGGGTTTATTTCGAGATCAACTCAGGACCGATTATGTTGAGAGTTTTGCCGATTTGCGACATCAGAAAAGCGAAGTTAAGTTGGTATCGGTATTGGGCAATTCATTGAAAATCGTCGGATCGTTGAGGTAAAGTACGTAGAGAGCGTTGATTATCGTAGACGGAGATTGATTTTGTCCACTAATGGCTCGAGATTGGTTAGACCTGTTGTACCCCAACTGGCGAAGATTTTTTGATTTGAATCTACCAAAGGGAATGTATCTGTGAGTGACCAGCAATGCAAGCGAGAGAAGAGTAAATTCTAGCGTAACATTTGAATAGGGCCTATCTGTAAAACGTAAACGTTGAGAAAATCGCATGAGAAGATTACCCTTCAGATTGGTTGATCCTGTTTAAAAACGAAATACTTTTCTAAATGTTTTATTCCATCCATTGACACACATGGAAATATGCTGTGCATTATTTGCATGATACTACAGTATGCGGCAGGAAAAAATGCAAAAGTGTTTTTCAACTTCAAACCTCATTTTCGTCCATTTGACATTAACCAATCTATGTTTCAACGTTCCATGATCTATAATAGGCTAGTTTTCTGAAAAGTTAATTGAAAAATTTCCCGTTTTGGTCACTAACCTTTACAGGGCGGCGCCTGAAGATGAAGACAACCAGAATTTTCAAACCGCAGAAAATCGCACAGGTTGCTAAATTTCGTATCTGATAAAACAAAATTTTTGATTTTCTCTACAATATCATCAAATATATGTACTTATTTCATCTGGTATGTGAAACTACATGGCTCTGGATCAGTGTGGTCTGGTCGTTCATCGAATTTGAGCTAATTTTGTTACTGTTATAGTCATTTTGTTTAATGACCATTGGGCGCGCAGTTTATTGATATCCGCTTATAAGGCCTACATTATCACATGTTAAACATCAAATGTGTTCATTTTTATTTTTCAGTGCTAGAATATAGACATTGACTGGTACACTGTCATGAAAAAATAGTCATGTATATCCCATATTTAGCGTGTAATAGTGCCTTGAACTTTTCGCATTTTTTCCTGCCGCACCCTGTATATCGAAAATCCCATAAATAATGGATTTTTAACATAAACGGCTGATAGGTCCTTTAACAATCTCAAATTCAGTTAGGCCTTCTATAGGCGAAAATTTCAGTTAGGCCCTTTTATTTTTTCCTGAATTTTAGCTAATTTGAATTATTTTGGATTTATTCTTATCGATAATTCAAGGAAAGTTGAAGAACAACTAAAAATATTTGAAAATGAGGCTTTCCACGGACCAGCACGAATCCATTTTAATCGATGTTTTTAATTTACTTGATATTTTTGTATACTATTCCTTTTCATGTGAGAAACCATTTTTTCATATCAAAAGTTCATATTTTGTCTCGACTAACTTTCAAATAGGGCCTATGAAAAAATGGAACACAAGCAAATAAAAAATTATAACACGGAAACGGCTTGTTCGATCGGAAAGGTGTCTTCAGCAAAGTTGTAGAATAATATATGGCGGCTCTCAGAAAAATACACATTGAAAAATTTATTCAGTTTTTCTTCTGAAAAAACTGAATTTTGTTACTAAAAATTAAATATCTCAAAAAGTTATATTTTACCTTCGTGTTTTTTTGGGAGAATAAAGTTCATTCTGTTAGCTATCATCTGTAAAATTTTTATAGTGGTAAAAAAATGTACAAAAAAGTTACGGCACTTTGAACATTTTTGGTTGCGTGTTTTTTTTAGAGTGCATGACGAATTTCCCGCAAACTAGATTTTGGGGTTGGCAACACCCTCTCAGATTTCAATGGAATTGTGTAGACTATGTAATTTAAAGCAACGTTGCATACTTTGTTGTTTTTTTTTAAATTTATCTACACTAATATTTGAAAAGGGCTTTATTTTTTGACTATTTTATTTATACCAATGTAACTTAAAAATAACATGACCTGCAAAAAAGTGTGGTATGTGTGACTTTAAGGAATTTGTGTAAACTTTCAAGTAAAAAATTGAAATATTGAAAAACGATCACGCTAAAAAAAGTTAAAAAATAAATTGAAGTCAATTTGGAATACATGCCCTTTTGCGAAATTAAATTAATCCTATTTCGGAGAACCAAACCCCACACCAACCAATAAGAATAGAATTCAAAATGGATCAAAGTAATTAAATTGCTATTATCTAAATCTAACCCAACACAAAATGTTTTTTTTTTGAGTCAAACCAATTTTTGGGTATTTTTATACGTGGATTTTCACATATTGATATTGAACATAGCTTTACATGTTTCAATTATAAATCTATCCAATACAAAGAATATAATTTAGGATTCTCTTTTGAACCAGAACACCAGATTTGTTACACAGAAATTCAGAACATCAACCAGAAGTCGAATTTCAACTTAAAAGTTTTCTTATTCATAAGAGAATAAAATAAATACTTTGCATTAGATAGACTTGTGATTTAAACATATGGAGCTATGTTTAACCTTCCTTAGTCCCTAAAAAAAAGTTACAAATAAGACCCTGGGGTCATTTTTGACCCCAAACTTTGAACGGCTCTCAAAAATCAGTGGCTTGGCCGATTTTGATTTTCTTTGGTCCAAATGAAAGCCACACATCTCTAGTTTTCAAAACCACCGGAGAGTTCCGGATTTGGTCACTGTGGAAACCGGGAACCTGCTTCAACTGAAAAATGCCGCTTTAGAGGCCCTAACTTTGGCAAGCTATAACTTTGCAACCAAACAAGTAATCAGGACCGTTCAAGAATCGTTGGAAAGGTATTCACGTGGACTTTGATTAAAGACATTAATATTGACTAATTCTTAAGAACCGGTTCCGGAAATCCGGAACATCCGGAAAGTAATGTTTTTCATGATAATGTGCTAGAAAGCACATTCATATTATTTACAGGATAGAAGTTTTTGCATCAAACTTCTTTAGGCCATAATACAATCTGTCGAGAACTATTTCTGTATGTTTCTGGTTATGTCCCGTCCTTCTGGAACCGGTTCCAGGGATCCCACAAGATGACCAACGAGTTGACTGTATCGAAATTGAACGGTTTTCCGCGCTAAACACATCTGCGTTGGTAAACTCATGATGAAATCTCAATAATTTGACGTGCTCCATATTGTTGTGATATGTAAAAATATTGTTGGATATTGTGGTCCTATGTGGCCACCGGAGTGACCACCGGAGAAACCCGTATTGAGGGACTTCCATGTTTTTGCAACAAAGATTCGACGGTTCTAACTTCATGATTTTTCATGGCCATGTGGCTTCTGGCATTAAATAGAAGAATTGACCATTCTGGTCTGTTTTGGCCACCGGAGTGACCACCGGAGAAATCCATATTGAGGGAGTTTCATGTTTTTACAACAAAGAAAGGCATTTGACGGCTCTAACTTCATGATTTTTCATGGCCATGTTACTTCTGGCATTAAAAAGAAAAATTGACCATTCTAGTCCGTTTTGGCCACCGGAGTGACCACCAGAAAAAATCGCATTGAGGGACTTCCATGTTTTTGGTACAAAGATGGGTATTCGACGCTCTATTTTCTTATACTTACGTGAAGTCAGCTTTTTCAGAATGAAAAGTTGTCTTAGTTGGTACGAGAAGGGCTTTCTTGAGGAAGACAAACAATGTTTCGCTTGAATTAGGGAATTATCAAGTTCTGCAATCGAGGAATTCAGTCACAAATATTATCCGTTTAGTGAGTTTTATGAGCACTTCGCAATTCTTTAATTTTTTTAATAAAATTAATTCGTCTAGTAGTTTCAACTGGCATACTCTTAAAAGTTCCACGGAGGATTCCTTTCGAGTCCGACTGACATCAAGGTATACAATTAATAAAATGTGCATGCTGCCCAGAAGCAGAATTTCAAACCAAGTATCCCATCAATGAAGAATACAGTCTCTCAAAGATTGCAGAATTCTCAGCTATTAGATTTTTAAAATTTGCGTGTTTACTGGTGCCACCTAGAGGCAGAATTCTGACACAAGTGTCCCATTTTGTACAAGTCTATATCATACTGATCAACTTTGCCGAAGACATCATCTTCCTAAGTTATTAGGATTCTGAGCTATACAATTTCTAAAATTTGCAAGTTCACTAGCGCCACCTAATGGCAGAATTTCGAAACAAGGTTTCCGTTTTATGTAAGTCTATGTCATACTGGTCAATTTTGCTGAAGACACCAACTTTCTTAGTTATCGGGGAGCGACACTAGTTTTGCTGAACCGAAAAACCGCCAAAAAAGTCGAAAAAAGGTAAACGCCGCCTAGTGGCACAATTTTGAAACAAGTGTTTATTTTTATGTAAGTTTATGTCATACTGATCAACTTTGCCGAAGACACCATCTTCAGGTATCAGTAGGTCGGCTCTAGAGGCACATTCTCCTCCATTCGGGAGATTTGTGCCAAAGACACCATCTTTCTAAGTTATCAGGATTCTGAGCTATGAGATTTCTAAAATTTGCATATTCACTAGCGCCGCTTAGTGGCAGAATTGCCAAACAAGTTTTTATGTTTATGTAAGTTTATGTCATACTGATCAACTTTGCCGAAGACACCAACTTTCTAAGTTATCAGGAATCTGAGATATGAGATTTCTAAAATTTGCATGGTCACTAGCTCCGCCTAGTGGCAGAATTGCGAAACAAGTGTTTATTGTTATGATAGTTTATGTCATTCTGATCAACTTTTCCAAAGACACCAACTTAATAAGTTATCGGGGGGAGCGACACTAGTTTTGCCAAGCCGAAAAACTCCAAAAAAGTCAAAAAAAAAACGAAAAAACCGGTAAACGCCACCTAGTGGCAGAATTTTGAAACAAGTGTTTATTTTAATGTAAGTTTATGTCATACTGCTCAATTTGGCCGAAGTCATCAACTTTCCAAGTTATCAGGATTCTGAGCTATGAGTTTTCTAAAATTTGCATGTTCACTAGCGCCGACTAGTGGTAGAATTGCGAAACAAGTGTTAAATTTTATGTAAGTTTATGTCATACTGATCAACTTTGCCGAAGACACCAACTTTCTAGGTTATCGGGATTCTGAGATATGAGGTTCTGAAAATTTACTTGCTCACTAGCGCCGCCCAGTGGAGGAATTTTGAACTTCGCAACTCATCGTCAGTAAGTTGGCGTACCCAACAACTTTCCCGAAGACATTATCCTTCCAAATTATCAGGATCTTGAGCTGTCGCATATCGTAACCACAGACAAACAGACGTAACACCTTGAACGATTTTCATGGAAATCCATCGCCCAGTTCACACTACCATCACCTGGTGGAAAAGTTGCACGAATCACACTGTTGTGCAATATCGTCAACAGAAGGCACTAATGTGAAACGTCAAACGCATAGAAAAACGATGCGCGCGCCTCTGGTTGTGAAAGCCACAACTATGAAAATTTAAAATGATCGTTAAAAGCGTGGGCGATGGAAATTTCGCAAGTGTTACGTCTGTTTGTCTGTGTCGTAACTTTTGCTTGACAACCTGATATGGTTTCTATAGTGCAATTTAGCATCAAACTGTTGATGGTCCCTCTAGCGGCCAAGTTGCCAACTAATCATTTGAACCAAAATTCTAAATGGTGAATCTTATCAAGCCCTAAAACTTTGCCGAAGAAAGTATTGCGCTAACTCTTAACACACCCGAGATAAATTGGCCATACCCCCAAAAGGCCGAAAACCCATAAGCTCTTAGTCTCCTATTAAGTGGATTCCTATTGCGCCCCCCCGACCAATGATCTTATAAGAGCCTCGACTGTATATACAAAGTTATAAAATAGGTTGAAAGAGACTGGCCAGGGATAAAACCCAGTGCCCAGGAGTAATCAGGAACATTAAACCACAAAGTCCGTCAAATGAATCAGAGCCTTAATTCAATAAAGCTTTCAACAACAGTATACTAAAATTTCCACAACAGTCGTATACACAATATTTGCGCCGATAAATAAATAACGTATGATGAACATCCAGCTACGCCTCTGACAACATCACGATTGGTAACCCCTAAAAAATTTCTTGCGCCCCGTTGTTGATCCTCATCATCATATGCTCGATCATTATCCTCGTTTCGTTCCAACTACTTTGCGTGGTCTCCCCCAAACCAAACTGTCGTTAATTTATTCTTCATCATCACTTCGTCATCGTCGTCGTCGTCGCCGTCGCCGTGGACCGAGCCAGTGCCAAAACGAACCAGAATGGTAAATTCTTCTTTTTAATGCCAGAAGCCACATGGCCATGAAAAATCATGAAGTTAGAGCCGTCGAATGCCTATCTTTGTTGCAAAAACATGAAACTCCCTCAATACGGATTTCACCGGTGGTCACTCTGGCGGCCAAAGCGAACCAGAATATTCAGTTGTTCTTTTTAATACCAGAAGCAACATGTCCATGAAAAATCATGAAGTTAGAGCCTTCGAATGCCTATCTTTGTTGCAAAAACATGAAACTCCCTCAATACGGATTTCTCCGGTGGTCACTCCGGTAGCCAAAACAGACCAGAATGGTTAATTCTTCTTTTCAATGCCAGAACCCACATGGCCATGAAAAATCATGAAGTTAGAACCGTCGAATGCCTGTCTTTGTTGCAAAAACATGAAACTCCCTCAATACGGATTTCTCCGGTGGTCACTCCGGTGGTCAAAACAGACCAGAATGGTTAATTCTTCTTTTCAATGCCAGAACCCACATGGCTATGAAAAATCATCAATTTAGAACCATCGAATGCCTATCTTTGTTGCAAAAACATGAAACTCCCTCAATACGGATTTCTCCGGTGGTCACTCCGGTGGCCAAAACAGACCAGAATGGTCAATTCTTTTATTTAATGCCAGAAGCCAAATGGCCATGAAAAATCATGAAGTTAGAACCGTCGAATGCCTATCTTTGTTGCAAAAACATGGAAGTCTCTCAATACGGGTTTCTCCGGTGGTCACTCCGGTGGCCACATAGGACCACAATGTCCAACAATGTTTATACATATCACAACAATATGGAGCATGTACAATTATTGAGATTTCATCATGAGTTAACCAACGCAGATGTGTTTAGCGCGGAAAACCGTTCAATTTCGTTACAGTTAACTCGTTGGCCATCTTGTGGGATCCCTGGAAGCGGTTCCAGAAGGACGGGACATAACCAGAAACATACAGAAATAGTTCCCGACAGATTGTTTTATGGCCTAAAGAAGTTTGATGCAAAAACTTCTATCCTGTAAATAATATGAATGTGCTTTCTAGCACATTATCGTAAAAAACATTACTTTCCGGATGTTCCGGATTTCCGGAACCGGTTCTTAAGAATTAGTCAATATTAATGTCTTTAATCAAAGTCCACGTGAATACCTTTCCAACGATTACTGAACGATCCTGATTACTTGTTTGGTTGCAAAGTTATAGCTTGCCAAAGTTAGGGCCTCTAAAGCGGCATTTTTCAGTTGAAGCAGGTTCCCGGTGGCCACAGTGACCAAATCCGGAACTCTCCGTGGGTTTTGAAAACTAGACATGTGTGGCTTTCATTTGGGCCAAAGAAAATCAAAATCGGTCCAGCCACTGATTTTTGAGAGCCGTTCAAAGTTTGGGGTCAAAAATGACCCCAGGGTCTTATTTGTAACTTTTTTTATGGGAGCTCCCCTAGGTGTCGTTTAATGTTTTGGATGAATGGAAATGATAGTTTTCCACAAAAAAATAATTGTCTGAAAATTTCAGATTTCTAGGCCTTTCGAAACAAAAGCTATAGCGAAATGAAATTCGGAAAAGGTCAAAAAAGACCCCAAGACCTTACTAAGGTTAATTTAATATCTGTAAAAACGCCCTGGATAAAATCTTTTGTTTTCTACCGAAGAGAAACACGCAAAATGATGACATGAAATATTTGTTGTTAGGAACCGTCCATTAAAGACGTAGCATTTTAGAGGAAGTTTATGATATTGCTAGGAGCCTTCTATTAGGTATAGGACAATATATTTTAAGAGGGGAGGAGCTGTAAAAATGTTCTACTAATGCTACCGTGATTTCAAATGCAGCGAATTGGTCAAACTCGAACATTACAGAATCCTTGAAAAAGGTCCAATAAGGACCGAAACGTCGGGTTAAGAAAACATATAGTTCTTTTTGATTGACCAAATTAGACTGAATTGCCAATTAAAGATATCATCCAACGTACAGTCGATCACCCAAAGAAAGTCAAACTCAAAGCAATAAACAAGTACGACCACGATTCTCATCAGTCAACGAGATTGAAACTTTTACTACAAATCATTTTATTGCAATAGGTAAATATCATTTAAAATAAAAAATCAATAATTTTGCTTTCGGGATGAAATTGATCAGTAAATGAAATACCTTTGCATGTGCCAAAAATATATTTTCCACCTGAATTAACAACCTCAGAATGCGAAATGCTGCGCAAAAGTTTAACGAGTTTTCTCAATTTTTAATTATTCAAGTTTTAACTTTAATAAATTTCATGAAAACGCCTTAACGTATGCACTTTTCATACTGAAAAAGTGATTATTCCGAAAAGTGCAATTTTATGTATAAATTTGAATATTTATAAAATTTTTGATTATGAAATCGTGTTTAGCAAATACTTGGCAGCTAAAAGCATCCATTCGAATATTCATTACATGTGCGGTACAGCCACGGTAACAAAAGTTTGAAAGGGTATTTGAGGTTCGCCAAACACGCAATTACGGAAAATATTGAATTTAATACAGAAATATGTGACTAATTGACTGTAAAACATGTAACTCATCATTCAATAATCCTTTTGCCGGATGATGGTCATTTTCTACAAATTGTTTTAAGTTTAAAGCAATATTTTTAACAAATGAACATGACCCTCACGTCGATCAATTTCACCCTACTGATCAGTTTCACCCGAAATCACGGTACCTCAGAAATGCTTTTCTTCAAAAGTGCGCATCTTGCGATATATGGCAAAATTTTCAATAATTACAAAAATGTCATGTTTTGCAAATTGAAATAATTTTTCTTATTTGCATTTTTTTTTACTTTTAAAGCGTATTGACATTTTTCAATGTTATGAAAGTTCACATGATTATCTAGAAGTCACCCATACATAACTTTTTTTGTAGGTAATGTTATTTTTAAGATTTGTTGATAGGATGACTGATTTTGGTGGAACTTCTAATGGTTTCGGCTTGCAGTCACAGAAATAAGCGTTGATTATTTTAATTCATCGCCGACGTTTCGATCCTCGGAAGAAGATCCAAACCCGAGGATCGAAACGTCGGCGATG
This sequence comes from Aedes albopictus, assembly GCF_035046485.1. Taxonomy (NCBI): domain Eukaryota; kingdom Metazoa; phylum Arthropoda; class Insecta; order Diptera; family Culicidae; genus Aedes; species Aedes albopictus. The sequence goes on from NC_085137.1 coordinate 413,184,390, forward strand.
AATTAAAATAATCAACGCTTATTTCTGTGACTGCAAGCCGAAACCATTAGAAGTTATTTTTAAGTTATATTGAGTAAAAAACGGTCAAATACTTTAGACCTTTTCAAATATTAGTCTAGGTAAATAAAAAAAAAACAACGTATGCAATCTTGCTTTAAAATACGACTTTAAAGCTAAGAAATTCCATCGGATTCTGAGACAGTTTTGCCAAACCCCTACGGCGAGTTTGCGTGAATTCGTCATACACTCTAAAAAACAAACAACCGAAAATGTTCAAAGTGCCATAACTTTTTTGTATATTTTTTACCATTATGAAATTTCTACAGATGGTAGCTAACAGAATGAACTTTATTCTCACAAAATATCACGAAGGTAAAAAATTACTTTTTGAGATATTTAATTTTTAGTAACAAAATTCAGTTTTTTTAGAAGAAAAACTAAATAAATTTTTCAATGTGTATTTTTCTGAGAGCCACCATTTATTAATCTACAACTTTGCTGAAGACACCTTTCCGATCGAACAAGCCGTTTCCGTGTTATAATTTTTTATTTGCTTGTGTTCCATTTTTTCATAGGCCCTATTTGAAAGTTAGTCGAGACTCAATAAAAAGTTTTAACATGAAAAAATAGTTATTTATATTGATTAGAACAGCTGTGCAAAATTTTATGCAAATCAAAAATGCAAAATTAAAAAAATGGATTTTTTTCGTGCTGCTTCGTGGAAAGCCTCAAATATGAAACATAGTCTAAATTTATAAAAGGGCCTATCTGATTTTAGGAGTATTTTTCAGTTAGGCCCTTTTATTTTTCTTAATTTTAGTTAATTTGAAATATTTTGGGTTTATTCTTATCGATAATTCAAGGAAATAGAACTCAAAAAAAAAAAATGAGAAAATATGAAAAATAACTTAAATTTACAGATGGGCCTATCTGATTTTAAAGTAAATTTTCAGTTAGTCCCTTTTGAATGCAGTTAGGCCCTAGAAAATTATTCTATTTCAGATAGGCCTATTTTCTTGCTAATCTTTCATCAGGTTATCAAAAAAGCCGCGCTTTGATGTGTCGCATGCATGGGTTTGACTCATTATTATATTTGGCCACATCCGGCGGGACACCCGGAACCGGTTCCGCAATACTACCGGTTCAAATATGGTCTGAGACTATTTTCTTGCTAACCATTCATCAAGTTATCGAAATACCGCAGTTTGATGTGAGTTTGTTGCAATTTCATGCCTGGCCACTTCCAGGGGTATCGGTCCGGAACACCTAAATGGCCATAACTCCGGAACGGTTGGACCGATCCGAACCATTTTCAACAGGAAGCAATGGGACCATATTCCGCGTCGAATGAACCGTCGGTCATTAAAATCGGTTGATGTTTACTATCTTAAAGGTAGGTGACCTTTTTTGTATACACACACACACACACACACACACACATACACACACACAGACATCATCTCAACTCGTCGAGCTGAGTCGATTGGTTATAAGACTTGCCCCTCCGGGGGCTCTATCAAAATTTCGTTTTTGGAGTGAATAGGTATATAGCCTTTCGGTACACCTTGGTGTACGAGAAAGGCAAAAAATATTAATTAAGTTATTTTATACCTAATATCACCTCTTATGCAGGGCTTTTTAATACCTCATTCAGGATGTAGGTATTTGGTTTTCGAATCTGAGTGTGATTTGATTTTCAACACGCATAAGGTTTTGTATGCGTATACGAGATTGCCGTTTGATATTTGTGCAGAGTTTGGTAGTGCAGCGTCGACTTTCCAGAGAATTATGGATGAGGTTTTAGGTGAGGGAGGAAGTTTAGAGCTATCTAGACCATATTTTGATTGAGAACGATACCATTGAATGTTTAATTGCTAAGTTGTACTGTACACGGTTCTTGATCGGCGACAAGTGCACAAGTTTAGGGTGAATTTCTACGAAAGCGAGTTTTGGAGCAAGAAATATGATATCTAAAGCACAAGGTGTCGAAGAAAGATCTCATTCTATCTGAAGAGAAGGGTAAAGCAATCGTTGAGGTTCCACAATCAAGAGATGTTTCGCAGTTGAAATCGTTTCTAGGATTGATGACTTACTACTTGAAGTTCCGAATTTGTCGGTAGGGCTTAGTCCACTTTATGCAATGCTGAAGATAAATGTTCGCTTCGAATGGAACGGGTATCGTGAGAGGGATTTTTTTAGTGAGTGCAAAAGCTTCTGCTGAGCCACAGCTTGTTGGAGTTGTATAACTCGGAGTTGCCTATCGTGATCGTATGTCATGCGAATTGTAATGGTGTTAGAGATGATCGGTCGTGCCACTCAGTATGACCCGAGAATGAGTGAGCTTTACCGGTGTGCAGCGATGCCAGATGATTTTCTGTATCACCCGTTCAAAAATCTGTATCCCATACAAAATTTTGGTCTAAAATCTGTATCCCATACAAATGGGAAATCTGTATTTCATATAAAGACAACCTGTACAGATGCTCAGAAATCTGTATAATACAGATAAATCTGTAGAAATGGCATCCCTGGTAGTGTGTGAGAGATGGGTGGCAAGAGAATGCTGTCCCAACGGAAGTGAAATTCTATTTTTCTTATCAGAGTTGTTTGTCGCTGTATGAAAATTGCGTGAAGTTCTCAGAGATAACAATTGTTCCAAAGTCGTGTCGAAGATGTATCCTTGAGTTGGGATTTTTTTTTTTAATAAATCGATGAGTTCGTTAAACAGTAGCATGGGACGGTCCGTCAAAAAGAAGTTCTCGGGATGGCCAAAAGCCCTTCGTCCATTTGGTCGGGTTCATTTAGATTTTTTCTACATAGCATGGAAGACGTTTCTGATATTTTTTTAAAATTTTAGCATCTTGATAGATGCTAACTCCAAATGAATGGACATCAGGATGATGGATAGGACAGACCTCTACGAAGTACGCAAAATCGATGAGGATAGAGTTACTGAAAAGCCCTGCTTACCCAAGTAACAATTCCATTGCTGATTCGTTTTGTTTGATTTTTATTAAGGTTTTATTACAGCAATAATTAAAACTCACAGTTTTATGACTGCTTTTATGAAAACCATTGATAAAATGTTTTATAGTATGCTTGAAAATATTCATAAAGACAGATTTTAAGAGTAAACAAAACTTTTCGATATGTAAACCTTCTGGTAATCATTATTACCACAATAAAACTGTTAAAACTCTCAACAGATGGCGATCCGTTCGATTAGTAACGACATCTGTTAGTGGAAAAGCAGAAACTACGACACTGCTAGGTTTATTGAGGTCATCATAAAAGTAAACTTGCTTTCGTTTTATTTTCGCTGATTATGGTCTCCGCCATATTGAAGAATAAGCTTACGTGAATGAAAAATAGTTAATTTTGCTTAAATTAGCAATGAATTGATAGTTTGTCACCATTTTCATAACATGCTCAAATAAATAAACTCTCTCTACTGAGTTTTCTTGTGATTCGAGATAGTTTTACTAAATTCACAAATTGATTTATTTCATTCCAAGATGATAATATTCACTATTTTCGAAGTGCATTAGTTTTATGATTCTGCAACCCCAATATTCACGGTTAATTCGAATGCGCATAAGCCTACCAGCACAATAACTAAGGTACACCGGGGCAAGTTGAAACGGGTGGGGCAAGATGAAACAGCGGGTTAACGTGATGTTTTCTAAAGATAACAAACAGTTTGATCACCACTACCCAAGCAACACACTTGGACATTAATAAGTTCCTGTAATTTGTATGCAACTATATTGAAAGTTATGGCATTTAAACCAATCGTCTTATTAATAACTAAATTGCAACCAAAAAAGCGCAAAAGGTGGAGCCAATATAAAACATCCATTCGTGATATAAACGGTTTTAATACGCAATCGAATTATAACCAAGATACAACTTATAGTCGACTTAAAAAATGGTAACCGATTCGACAACTAGTCAGCTAGTCACCACATTCGTCACTGCCAGTTATTATGCATCAACAGTTTCGTTCAGGTGATTAATAAATTGTGTGCATAAATATGCCGCAAATAAGGCTGACCGAGAACGTTAATTTGTGTGCCGTTTCAGATTTATCGGTAAGTTACGCATTTAAGCTCCGTATTCTCAACGCGCCTCACTCTACCTATCATTTTGCAAGTCAAAATTTAGACATTTGAGGTAAAAATTAACTAGCCATATTGCTTTGGCGGAGTGCATTTCATCAGCTTATTCAATACACCCATAAAATGCTGAAAATTAATTTTAGAATTTAGAAAGACAAAGTACAACAATGCTGCACGTGGTATACGGAACCGCCAAACTACCAAAAATTGGATTCATTTGACGCAATCCTATAGTTCCGCCCAAAAGGTCAACATTTGAGTGAATCGATTAAACTCACGCAAGGTAATTTACCTTTACCTCCAACTAAAAATATATTCAAGAGTAGGTAAATTCTACCCAAGACCCCCTTCATTCAACCCAAATTTGGGTAAATCTTCATTTACCCAAAATTGGCTTATTGGCCTCAAGAACCCCCATTGGATAGACGCATCTCTGTTTATTTACGACAATATCTATGGGGGAGAGAGGAAAAACATCCTAATTTTGGGTAACTAATCAATTTGATATACTCATTTTAGGGTAAAACCTACCCAAAATAAGGTAGTTTGAATTTTTCGTGTAGGACATAAATAACCAGAAAAGTAGACACTTGGACGTGTACTTCCCATTTACATCGACAAAAGGCTGTCCATTTATTACGTACCGAAAATTTCACGTTTTTTGTAAAAAAATGTAAACCCATTGTCAAATTTTTTGTGGGAATCTCCTAATATTTTTGTACGTTACGTTAGATTTCTCTAAACCCCATATATTCAAATCTTCCCAGTGGTAGGTACCAGTCGTTCAGTACTGCAAAAATGAGGCAGAATTATACTTCCAATCAGACTTTTTTCTATTTTATCACTTTAATTTTATAAAATGTGGAATATGTCGATAAATTTATTAAGAAAAGGTTACATTTTATTTGTACATGATTTCGTTATTTTTTAAACATTTTGGTTTTTTATAGTGCATTTTGTATTTTTCGTGATCACAAAAACATTTTGCCGCACATTTTGGAACTTCTATCTCTCCTGTCAAAATTGTTCGTTATGTTCTAAATAAGTTCCAGGTGCAACATGTTTATAACAATCAGAATCAATGTTTTGGTTGATTTGGTTTGTAAACGGTTGTAACTAAGATTCGTTGAAACAATCAGATTATACTTCAGTTACAAATTGGTTTCGCAAGTTTCAACTAATGACGTTTGTTTTTATTTTGCTAGTTGTTATAAAACTGTTACACCTCAGTTTGGCATTAACAACAGGATTTTGATAGGTTTTAATTTTGTTTGTTTCATGAAAACTCAGTTGCAACATGTTTGCAACGATGATCATTTCCATTTTAGTTGCAGGTGCTACTTGGGTATACATAGTTTTTGATTGAAACCATCTTTTAGCGAAGGATAAATTTCCAAATTGTATTGAAATCTATTTCAAAACTTCGTGTTTCATCTTGCCCCACCCGTTTCAACTTGCCCTGGTGTACCTTACTAAAATATTAATTTGAAATTCGCTTTCTACTTACGAATGATGTATCCTCCTGAACTTTACGTGCCATCTCAGAAGCTTCTCTGCATCTTGAGCTGTCATAGTTTTTGTTGAAAAAAAAAAACAACAACAAACGAGAATGGAACATTTTTCAACTAGGTTTTAAAACGAGTTTATTGCTACTCTTAATGCGGTTTGCAAACTTTCTCCGAGAGTGGTCCACTTAGCCGGATGATGCTCTTAAAGAGGTTATCAAGAGGGTTTGATGTATGATTCAGTTTTATTGCAAGTTTTATAAAATTGGTCATGAAGATCTCTTGTAGAGCCGAACAAAACTTAAAATGTTACTTGGGTACTCTCCTGAAAGCAATGGACTTGCTAAAAGAGCTGTTCAAACAGCCAAAAAATGGGATTAAAAATCTACAGGTTGATCCGAAGTTAAACCACCTGAAGATATTAGATGTTGTTGAAGTGTTTTTGTTAAGCTACCGTAATATAATTAGTAAAAATTTCTATAATAAACTAACAGAATCCTTGGAATATGGATCGAAACGTCGGAGTAAGAGAACATAAGTTTGTTTTTGATCTCACAATCAGACTGAAATTCAAAAAAAAAAAAAATCTTAAAAAGCTACCGTAATAAATACAGTCAGGAAATTGAAGCTACACCTACTAGCAAGGTTTTCGTGCTTGTACCCAAACTCTGGATACAAAGCTAGGGCCTAAAGTAGATGAGGTGAAGAAAAATGTAACATTCGATTTGATAGATCGAATTGAAAAATTGTAGAACTTAAGTTCGAAGTATGACATGGTATGGTATTGTATAGAAGTGAGGTTAGATATAGTTACTAGAGCGTGGCTCGAAGCAAAGATTGTAGAAGCAAACAGTACCAATACGTTCTACATTGAAATTGATGGAGCTGTGAGATTAGCTAGCAGAGACCATTTGAAGATGAGAGTGGTGAAACAAAATGATTATGTATACCCGAAAGTTGTGAGTAGAGAGAAAATGAAGTCGAGAGTTCAGCCAGGATCATCGAGGAGAAGTGTTAGTGTTGATTCTCCGATAAGATCTCCTGAGAATGAGTTCTATCTACGTAGTTCTATCTACGTAGAAGTAAGAGAGTAGTTAGGAAACCTGAAAATTTGATGTTTGGATCTTTGTAATAGTGTAGGGTTCAAGCAGGGAGGTGTGAAATTGACAGATTGGCAGGATTGACACCACGGTTGCTTCCAACTGCACGGCAAGTACGGCCCTAGATCAGCATCAGGACAAGCTTGTCCAGAGCATGTGCAAGGATTAGTTTGGCTGTAATGCCGTTTCAACAGCCACATCATTTTTGAGCTACAGAGAAGGTGGCGCGAAGATTAGGAGAATAGCTAATTCAGACGCTATACAAAAGGCGGTCCAAGGGTTCGGAATCGGCAACATAGGCCATACCGGTGCCATGTGGTCGAAATCGAACATCCTGGTAGCGTTGCTGTCGTGGCATTGCTCTACTGGGTTGACCTGAGCCCGCGATTGTAAAGGGGTCCTCGGGAAGGTCGAGGTAGGTAAAGACCCTATGTCGGCACGATTTTCTGTGTGATAGGACCTTACTTACTTACACTGTGTACGCGGTATCAGTTATTGATACTTGCTGTGCAGTGGGAAGCAGACTTGCGTGGTGTCAACCCTGCTTGCCTTCCGAGAATAAAGGTAGTAGTAAGAATCACTCGCACTCGGGAAACTCGCTAAGCGGCAGCATGCTACCTTGGTGGATTCCTCAAAGCTAGTCATCGATGTTCCTTGGTGCAGGCTACGTAGCTAACCTTCAGGGTGCGATTACACTATCCCCTTTCTGAAGCAATGCCTTCTTGGTGGTTCCGGAAAGACAAAGGGTTTGGCGACCATGAGAATGTGATTTAGTGGTTCGAGGAGAGAGAAGACTTAGTTGTTCCTTATGCTGAAGAAGACTGCACTCAACTCCACACTACCTGGACCTTCCAGATTATCCCCGCAAGGTATAGAAGAAAAAAAGCCAATGGTGGCTGCCCGGTGAAAAGATAATGTACCCAAGGGCAGGATTCACATAATTGATGACGGTGAAGCAGTGGAACAACCAACATTGGTTGAAGTTACGAAGGCTTTCAATTAGCTGGAACTAAATATGTAGTTATTCGTAAACCTCTCCTCTGTTGCAACGTTGAACCCCCTAGCTACACCTATGCGCCAGTCACCGGTACGGTGCTGCCGCCGCAGCGATATTGGGAAACACGATCGCGAAAACTTTTGCAACCGGTTGCAAGTGCAAGTGCACTTTCGCGGGACCGCTATGCCGAGCCATCGCCGACTTACTAGCAGTAGTGGTCGCCAAAACACAACTGCGCATTTTCACCGTGAACTCCTGGCTGCTGATGGACCCCGCGACCGTAAGGCGCGGAAATGGGACGATGCGCGTGCGGCGCGGTTGAACTATCGAATTTTACCATCTATCTCTCGTCGCCGTCGGTATGACTCATTTCGGAACATGGGCACATTGCAACGCCCATCGCCATGCACAAGGCAATTAGTAGGAAAGTGAATGTGCAGTGCAGCTTGCATGCAGCAGCCAGCAGCTGCTTGGGATCTCTTAATCTGAGAATCTCAAGCGCTGTTGTAGCGACGACGTTCTAAAACGGTGCCATATAGCGAGCGTCATGCCAGTCAGTGTGCCCCCTGTGCTGCTGGAGGCCATGAATGGGTGAACAAGAACTTTGACCCAAATTCGGTTGGATTGGGTTGGTGGAGATTGAAGATTGTGGCGATTTTGGTGGTGAGTGGTTAATGGCGGTGCAGAGTTTGAAACAGGGTTATCTCTGTTCATGTTGAATCTGTTTTAGCTTACGGAAAGAATATAATTAGAAGCTAGTGCCGTTTAACCTGTTGAGGACAGTTTTTTTTTTTCAAATAAACCAATCTTTGATGCCATAGAATACTTCAGCGAGGTGCGAATAACTCATTCGTTCAGATAGGGTTAGTAGATGGTGATAGTGAGCTATTAGTATTAGATAATGAAGCTTCAGCTGAACCTATTTTTCAGCTTATATGAACTTGCAATGCGATTATCGATTGTTGCTATGCTACTTTTTGTCGAAGGTCATCGTTTTAGTATCATATCAGACAAAGTATGTCATATTGAGTACAATCGTTCTGTCTTTTCTAGTGTACGAAATCTTGAGCTCGAGGTTGAACAAATAACGCTGGTGATCTCATATGCGTAACAATGATGCAGGGGGGGGGGGGGGGGCTTGCAAAAGATTTTTTGTTTATTTCATCGCTTTTGCAGTTCCAAGGGGCCCCCACAATCCTTAACCCGGGCCTGAAAGCTAGTATCATAATGCCTTTTTGACTCCGACAGTTCAATCACAGACAAACAGACGTAACACTTTTCAAAATGGCCGCGATCCTTCCACCAGAGGCGCTAGTGTTCGATCGCTTTGACGTTTGCCAGTGTACACGTTGCTGAATTATGCAAACGAAAATTACAAACGATTTGTGTAGTAGTGTGCGTGTTAGCAAACGTCAAATCGAAATCCTTCATGGCCGACAGTGTCTGGCGCCGTTATGCCAACAGGTGACAGTGAGCTCATGAAAAATACACGCGCAAACATATTTGATGGATTTCCTTTAAGAGTTACGTCTGTTTGTCTGTGGATCAATTATCAAACTAAAATTATCGCTTTACATCAGTGGCGCTTTTTTGTAACAATAGTTTTATTAGTCGTGAATGAAGAAAAGTATTATCTACATTACTGTTACCATAATTTCACTGTTAACAAAGAAGATTCAGAGAATATCTCTGTTTTCAACAGTAATCCCCCTTAACGGTACGTAGTTCCTGAACAGGACCACACCAAAATAAGCTTCTGCGTTATAGTAGTGCAAAACAAACTTCAATCATCTTCGGATTTACTTTTCTTCATCCAATAGCTAGTTGTTTTATTCCCCCAAGGCAGACATTGGTAACGAAATAACGTAAATCCTTCCCATTGCCCATCGTGTAGCGCTTTAAGAGGGGAACTTTGTTGTCAAGTGTTGTTTGATGACGATGCTGGCGAGGAAGCCCTAACAAAGGGTACCTCCCAAGCGAGAAAATTTGTTCCAAGGCCGAGAAAAAACCTTTGGAGTGGAAAATTGTATTCTGAGCATATGGGGTGTATTTTGACTGAAGAGGTTCTGAAAGCTTTTAATCAAGCGTGCATAGTTGAAATGATTGGAGTAACTCTCGCTGAGATCGGCCCACTATTTACACCTTGTCTTTAAACATGCTTAAGGTGGTGATTTTTTGAAAGCCCTCGCCGAAAAAGTAAGGAAAATACACTTGGTTACTCAAAAATTGATGGATCTCTCGTTAGTTGAAGCCACAATAATGTTTGAGGACCCCTCGGTCTTGGTCAAATGTTGGCTCATTTGAACTGTTATAACTCGACAATTTCTTCTAAAACTCCCTCAAAATGAAACGTTGTTGAGAAGATGAAAGATAGAGCTACTATTTACAGTATAAAAATTGAATCGGCCATATTGATTTTGGCCGCCATCTTGAATTTTTAAACCAAAACTTTTTTTTCACCATGTTGGCAACCACCGATTTTCAAAATTTTTGCTTTTTGTGAAAAAGCTCTATCTATAACGGTTTAAATGAGCCACCATTTGACCAAAATCGAGGGGCCTGCAAAAATTGTCGTGGTTCTAACTAACGTTGGGTAACTTAATGCATTTTCCTTACTTTTTTGGCAAGCTTTTTAACAACATCACCACCTTAAGTATTTTTGAAGACAAGGTGTCAGCGAGAATTACTCTGATATGAGTTAAAATTTACAAACGGATACGAGAAATTATGACGGAATTCCGTATGGTCATAACCCAAGTAACAGAACTAGTTGAATAACAGTTTTTTAAGAGTTTTCTTAAGAGTAGTTTGTACCACTCTTGTACAGTAAAAAATGTTTATGGGGAAGGCACTGTCCACCCATAAACTACGTAGACTATTTTTTTTTACCAACTCAGACCCTCCCTCTCCCCTCGCAGACTTCGGGTCTTACAAAGTTTTTGAAAGTCGTATAGAGCGCAGACATTGAACAGACATCCCCTCCCCCACTAAGAGTCTACGTGCCCAAGGATCTCTGGTAGGGGATAAGTGGTATTAAATGCTCCAAAACAAAGGTTCCTGGCAGTCAAAAAAAAATCGATGTTCGAAAAGTCAAGGTGCTGAACCCTTAACTGAAAGATATTTGAAGAATTTTCGTTGAGCATTTCGATTTTCTGAAAAATCATTTGGAGATTCCGCCAGGACAATTTAAAAAAAATTACCCTTTTTCGAAAATTCTCAAAGAAATATTTGTTTCGTAATATTTTTTTAACTTCTGATTTTTTTTCAACACTTTTGTATTTTATAGGCATCCCTAGGCATTGTTGAAGGGTATTAGTTTTTGAAATATTGTGTTCATATTGACGGCAGAGAATTGAGAATTTGAGAAAATGCATGCACATTTTTTTCTTTTTGAATCATGAAAGGATTATCTGATAGTATTATTTATATGCGCCATTGCTCTCAAAAAATGGAAATATCTTTTCTAGAAGTTGAGATGTCAAGATGTCAAAAAAATGTCGCATATAAATAGTACTATCAGATAAAAAATTCATGGTTGAAAACAAAAAAAAAGTATTTAAAAAATTTAAAATATGTAAAAATTCTCAAAAAATAGTCCTTTTATCACCACAAAAAATGGTTCTGTCGTCAATACAAACATCATATTTCAAAAACTAATATTCTTCGTGAATATCCAGGGGTCGATAGAAAAATAGAAAAGCATTGAAAAAAATCAGAGGTTAAAAAATGCGAAAAAAATCTTCAAATATACATATCTTTCATTTAAGGATTGAGCACTAGGGAAGTTCAGACTTCAAATTTGTTTAAAAGTCATAGCCCCCATATTTTTATTACAATCCTTGGTGCAAAACTAGAATCCTGTCTAATTTTCAGCTATTTCGGTGGTGATTTAATGGTGGCCCAAGAGCAAAATAGGTTTGTATGGGAATTACGATGGAGAATTTTCAAAAAAGGTTCTCCACACTGTAGAGCAATTAATACATGGATAACGTTATAGGCTCAAAGTCAAATTAAATATTTCAAATCTCAATGATGAATGTTGCCGAAGACCGCAACTCATTTCGATTCACGAGACAGAGGTTATTAATCAATATTCATCCATGCATGCTTGAGATGAAGACCACAGCTCGACCGACACGCTTGACATACAATCCTAGTTAGCTTCTTGCACACCTTGCAATACATCGTGTATGAAGAAGCGCATGTGAGTGAGAATTTGTTTCATATCTTTTTTGTCCATTGTCGAAATAAGTTCCGGTCTTCGGCAACATTCATCATTGAGATTCGAAAAATTCAATTTGACTTTGACCCAGTGACTTTATCCATGTGTAAATGCTCTACAATGCGGAGAACTTTTTTTTGAAAATTCTCCATAATATTTCCCACTATTAAATCACCACCGAAATAGCAGAAAATTTTACAGGGCTCTAGTTTTGCACCAAGGACTTCGATTTTTTTGGGACAGCCTATTCCAGGATAATCAATCCGACACTTTGGACTGCAGTATTAGGTATTTTAGACAACGCTTGCGTTCTCTTTGCATAAGTCTAGCGAAGTAAGCATAAGGCGTAGCAAAATTTAAATGTATTTTTTGGTAGAAATGGCAGATGACTGGCAATGAGTATATTTATCTGCATAGTGACTAGGAATTTTAAAACTTTTATAGAAATCTCTCTCTCTTCTTGGCGTAACGTCCTTATTGGGACAAAGCCTGCTTCTCAGCTTAGTGTTCTATGAGCACTTCCACAGTTATTAACTGAGAGCTTCCTCTGCTAATGACCATTTTGCATGCGTATATCGTGTGGCAGGCAGGAAGATACCTTATGCCCAAGGAAGTCAAGGAAATTTCCTTTACGAAAAGATCCTGGACCGACCGGGAATCGAACCCGTCACCCTCAGCATGGTCATGCTGAATACCCGTACGAAGTCCATTTAAAAGGGGTCGTAAGATGAATGTATTGCATAATTCTGGCTTAGATTCATACTGAACTTTCTACCAAAAATACGTAGCATTTTTAGCAAAGTTTGTAGTAGAAGTTTAGGATGAATGGTATAGAGTTTCTGGAAAAATCCCACACAAATCAGTGAACGATAGTCTGGAGAAAAAAAATATGGAAAATCTAAAAGAATTTCTGAAGGTATGTTGCCATGCGTGAACCGCGTGGGCGTTATGGAGCAAGAGAAGGGGTTCTGCTCCGATTCATATTCATTTTAAAGTTGTGTGTTTTCCAAAGGTTTTAAATGAAAAAAAAACTCATTTCTTTCAATCAAATAGATTATACTGAAGGGTTCGAGGAGTCAGTTAAAGATCGATTAGTGCACACATTAAAACAAAGGGTGAATAGTTTTACCTCAACGGTACATATTGATCCGATTCCTCCTAATGGACAATTACATTACAAGCGAATGCAGTAATTAGTTAAATAATCCAACTCTTGCCCTTCAAATGATGACAAACGCAAATGAAACGGCAACATTGTTCAACTTATCCCTCCAAAAAAACTCCATTGTAATCGCATTATTCCCATTTAGTGTGGCGCATACCTATCCCAAATGATTTTTCAGTTATTGAAACGAGGCGAATCAGACACGAGCCAAGCCGAAGAAACCTTTTCCCGGCGATGCTGATCGAACAGAAAAAAAACACCAATAAATCTGCCCATGCAATGGTTACCGCTCAATTCTGGAGAATGGATTGTTTATTTTTTGCCCGCTGCGCTGCTTGGCAAAGTTTGAACGATCATCTAATCGCCAATAAAGCGGAATAAGTAGCACTGACTCGACGGCTCTGAGGGGGTAACGCTAACGCATAATGAATTCTTCCAAAGTGTGTGCCAACCCGGGTAGACGTGAATATCATAATCATATCTTGAAACGATCGAATTTTGATGTCATATCTTAATATGATATTGATGAGATATTCAAAAAGTTGCCAAATATCTACTCAATATCTCATCGTGATATGATTTTAAAATTAGTACTTAATTTGATCTTTGAAAAGCCTAGTGCAACCCGCTGTAAAAATGTCGAAATTTCCCAACATTGCGCATAAAAACTATTTTAAGTTTTCAACTTTCATTATGCTCCGTCCCCAAATAACGTAACGCTTCAGGAAATAGAGGTTCAATAAATTCCATAACGCTCCAGGGGAATAGGGAATACAGCCTAGCGTTACGACCCATACAAAAAAGTTGGAGTTATCATACAAAAGCACATTATGGATTCCGCCAGTTCCTTATGAACCAACCACCGAGTTCAAAGATATCGAATTTAGCGTTACACAATAAATAGATGTTCCCTTATGTACACCACAAATTTTACAAACGAGCACTGGGACAAAAAGGAAGTAGAAGTGGCCTTCATTTTCAATAAGCAGGTTTATGGATGCGGCAATTGAACAAAAAAAAACAGAGTATGTGCCGATTACTCTGCTTATAATCGATATTTGCTTTTCTTTAAAAAAAGCATAAAAATATATACTGATTTAATCTGATACAATTCTTAATTATTTCTTAATTTCTTAATTATTTTATTTCACTGTGAGTAAACCAGCAGAGGCTTTCCAATTGAGTCCGATGACAACATGAGCTGGATCTCGATGTCGAGCTTGCATTTGTGGTACGAATCCAATTAATCACCGGACAATTTGGGAACTTTATCGGCCCGCCAAGCAAAATACGTCCATTTCGAAAAACGGATCGTTTAATTCTAGATTCAATAAAACATACCGCTGCAGACGACAAGCTTTTTGAGTTTCAACCAACGAATTGCGTAGCGATACTGCATGGGGTATACGAACAGACGACAGTCGTGACGACTACGATCTTCTAAATGTTTCCAAAGCTTTTCTGGGCGACAGTTCACAATAGAGCACGTTCAGTGAAATACATACTAGATTTACCTTCTCACCATACAAAAATTCAGCTCATTACTACAATCTAGTACTTCACTGATTGCGTCCTATTGGTGGAAGTTTGTCCTATTTTAGGCGCAGAATAAACCAAACATGTTTCTACGCATGTCGTTTTCAAAGTTTGGATCACCAGCTTTGTTAACAATTCAGAGAAAGAGCATGATATGTAAAATCATCTAGAGAAAAGTGCTCTCTTAGTTCAGGGAAATATGAATAATAGCCTTTATTCATTTTTATTTTCCATACCATCACGTCAGTTTACAAATTTTGGGTGGAAACTGTATTAATATTCTGCAATAGAACATTTATCATTAAGAAATATGAAAAATATCTACTGCTGAAGATCAAATGCTCTTCACATTTCCATCTGCAACATCCAGAATTCGAAAGATCTGAAAATTACTGCTCAAGATCAAAATCAGTTCTTTGACACAATCATCTATAACATCCGAAAATTGTAAGTTCTGAAAACTACTATTCAAGATCATAATTAGTTCTTTCACACACTCATCTACAACATGGCGGGACCAAACCAACACAACTAAAAGGCCTGCTTTGAGGGTCTCTGTCAGAGTGCCAATACGAACCCGTGGGGTGATGCCTACAGGATCGTTATGGCCAAGACGAGAGGTGTGATGGCTCCTACAGAGCAATCTCCAGAGATGTTGGAGGGGATCATTGGAGGACTTTTTCCGCGTCATGATCCTAGTCCTTGGCCTCCTTTCGTAGGACAGCCGGGGACTGGGGCTGGCGATGAGGAGAGGGTCACCGATGTGGAACTTGCGGGGATAGCTAAGTCCCTTAGCGTAGGTAAGGCCCCAGGTCCGGACGGAGTTCCGAACCTGGCCTTAAAAGTAGCTATTGCAGAAGCTCCCGAGATGTTCAGGTCTGCTATGCAGAAATGCCTGGACGAGGGAGTTTTCTCAGAAGCTTGGAAGAGGCAGAGCCTGGTACTATTGCCAAAGGCGGGGAAACCACCCGGAGACCCGTCGGCATATAGACCAATATGCTTGATTGACACGGCGGGGAAGGTGCTCGAAAAGATCATCCTCAATAGAATGTTGAAGTTCACTGAGGGCGTAAATGGTCTCTCGAGCAACCAGTATGGCTTCCGGAAGGGGAGGTCCACCGTAGACGCTATCTTGTCGGTTACAAAAACCGCCGAGAAAGCACTCGAGCCTAAGAGGAGGGGAATTCGCTTCTGCGGGGTAGTGACTCTGGATGTAAGGAATGCATTTAATAGCGCCAGTTGGGCTGCTATTGCCGATGCGCTCCTGCGTCTGGGGATACCGGAGTACTTGTACAAGATTCTCGGAAGCTACTTCCAGAATCGCGTACTAGTTTACGACACGGAGGTGGGTCGGAAGTGCTTTCACATAACCTCAGGAGTCCCGCAAGGTTCCATCCTGGATCCGGTGTTATGGAATGTCATGTACGACGAGGTGTTGAGGTTAGAGTATCCAGTGGGAGTGGTGATTGTCGGATTTGCCGACGATATTACGCTCGAAGTCTACGGTGAAACGATCGAGGAGGTGAAGTTGACTTCCGACCACTCGATCAAAGTTGTGGAGGCGTGGATGCGGTCCAGAAAACTGGAGCTGGCTCACCACAAGACAGAGGTGACGGTTGTGAACAACATGCAGTCGACGCAGCAGACGGAGATCAGTGTAGGAGAGTGCACTATCCTGTCGAAGCGCTTTGTCAAGCACTTGGGCGTGATGATCGACGATAAGCTTACCTTCGGTAGCCACGTCGATTATGCCTGTAAAAGAGCCTCCACAGCTATTGCGGCACTGTCCCGGATGATGTCCAATAGCTCTGCGGTGTACGCCAGTAAGCGCAAGCTTCTGGCTAGTGTTGCTACGTCCATACTTAGGTATGGCGGTCCGGCGTGGGGTACCGCGCTAAGTACTGAATGCTACCGACGGAAGCTGGAAAGTACTTACAGGCTTATGTGTCTGAGGGTTGCAAGCGCGTACCGTACCGTGTCACACGACGCTCTCTGTGTCATTACAGGTATGGTGCCCATCAGCATTCTTATCAGTGAGGATATGGAGTGCTTCGAAATGCGCGGCACAAGAGGCATACGCAAGACTGTCAGGATGGCCTCTATGGTCAAATGGCAGCGCGCTTGGGACAGTTCCACCAAAGGAAGGTGGACCTATAGGTTGATACCGAGGGTAGATAGTTGGATTAATAGGCGCCATGGGGAAGTTACATTCCACCTGACACAGGTCCTTACAGGTCATGGTTGCTTCCGACAGTATCTACACCGTTTCGGGCATGCGGATTCTCCCCAATGCCCAGTGTGCAATGGTTTAGAGGAAACGGCGGAACACGTTTTGTTCGTGTGCCCGCGTTTTCGCACAATGCGTGACCGCATGCTTGCCACATGCGGGGAGGACACAACTTGGTCCAGAGAATGTGCAGGGATGAGTTTGGCTGGAACGCCGTTTCAACGGCTATCACCCATATCGTCTGGGAGCTACAGAGGAGGTGGCGCGTGGACTCGGAGAATGGCTAGTCCAGATGCAGTACAAGAGGTGGTCCAGGGGTTCGAAGTCGGCTTCGTAGGTCATACCGGTGCCCTGCGGTCGAGATCGACCCTTACAGCGATTAAGTGGCCGCGGAGAGGAAGTCCCGGTAGCGGTGCTGTCGTGGCGTCAGTCTACTGGGTTGGATCTGAGCCCACGGTTGGAAAGGGGTCCCCGGCAAGGGTCGGGGTAGGTGAGACCCTGCTGTCTGCAACCTACGGGTGCATCTGATAGGGCCTGAAGGGTAGTGATACCCTTCCTTACGGGCAGGTCAGATCGGGTTGCACGTGGGCATCAGTTCTTGATGTCCGCTCAGCAGTAGGGCGCGGGCGGGGTTGACCCTGCCCGCCTTCCGAGGACAAAGGGAGTGGCGAGGACCACTCGGGAAACTGGCTAAGCGCCAGCATGCTATCGTGATGGACTCTCTCTCTCTCTCTTCTTGGCGTAACGTCCTCATTGGGACAAAGCCTGCTTCTCAGCTTAGTGTTCTATGAGCACTTCCACAGTTATTAACTGAGAGCTTCCTCTGCCAATGACCATTTTGCATGCGTATATCGTGTGGCAGGCACGAAGATACTTTATGCCCAAGGAAGTCAAGGAAATTTCCTTTACGAAAAGATCCTGGACCGACCGGGAATCGAACCCGTCACCCTCAGCATGGTCATGCTGAATACCCGTGCGTTTACCGCCTCGGCTATATGGGCCCTATCGTGATGGACTCTCCAGAGCGAGTCATCGATGTTCGTTGCTGCTAGGCTACGGCAGCTAACCTTGAGGGTGCGATATGCACTAGCCCCTCTCTGAAGCAATACCTTCTTGGTGGTTCCGGAGAGACGTAGGGTTTGGCGACCATAGGAATGTGTTTTAGTGGGTCGAGGAGAGAGTAGTCCTGGCTTCTACCGGCATTGTAGAAGACGGCCTTAACCCCACACTACCCTAACCTTCCTGTTAGGGTGTCTGATGAGCAGATTTATCCCCCTATGGTTTAGAAGGAAAAAAAAAACCAACACAACTACCATGACTCGCAAACACCTTGGAAAACGTAGAACTTGATGCTCTTGTTACCTTCTATTTTCAGATATGAGCCGTAGTGCAGTGGTAATGTCACTGCTCATAAATCACAAAGTCATAAGTTCGATTCTGGTCGCGGCCATTTTTCTTTTTTTACTCTAATCCATCTGTCAGATCATTTTATGATATTGGTTAGATGTGCCACAGCCCAGATCTCCCCAGATATTAGTCTGATCTTATAACATCAAAATGAGATATTATTATGTTCTTCCCCGTACTAATTTTTGATCTTATTTTTGATCTTTTATCTCTTATGTCAAACAAACCAATAGCTAATTATGATCTTGAGTACTTCACTGAGGAATATCAAATGATGATATTGTTCTGATTTTTACTTCTACTCGGGAAGTCAGTTCGATTCGGAGAACTGGATAGATGGGAGATTCGATGGTTATCTTTGGCAGTGAGCTAATGGGATAAGCAAAGATCTGCGACTGAGAATTTTTCTTGTAATGATGATTATTATTGACAGGGTGAAATATGGAATATATGCAAGTAAATAGTGAATCGCGGGATCACACTATTTAGCGGTTTTCTGATTTTGACAACAGTTGCAACAAGAAAAACGTTTGAATGTGAACATGAAATTTTTATGACGATTAAAATATCATATAGGGGTATTGAAGGTAATTGAGAGATGAAATTGCGAAAAAAAATCGCGTTCTGGTGGGATTCGAACCCACGATTCCGTATTCGCTAAACCACCGCTTTTACCAACTACCCAGCCAACCACATATAGTAAATCATTGTGTGGAAAAAATCGTATATTTTCGTATATTGAATCAGAATTGTATAATAATATGTATAATTGTTGACAATGATTGCGTAAAATCGCATTTTATGCCAAATGAAATTACAATTTCGATTTCGTTTCATATAGTCGTCTCCGATCATAAAAGGTGCTAGATACTATCGGTAGTATCGCACAGAATCGGATAGAATAGTAAAAAAACATACGTTCTGAGTGTCGAGCTTCAAGTTCGGTAGCATCGTATATGTGATTTCTTTGTATCGTGAGAATTGTCGCTTTTTATCGTATCTGCTAAATCGATCTGCCTTCTTAGAGGTATGATCAAAATCGGTGCAATCGTATACACGTTCAGAATGTTGTTTATTGATCGTTTGCGTCATATTTACGTCGTACACGAAGTGAACGAAATCGTAGAGATCGTATATTCTTTTTACAGTCACATATGATTGTTACCCAAGCAGCACATATGTTTCAAAGAAGTGTCGACAGCGCAGGTTTTTGGTTGGACTCGAGTCATTTTCAAGTTATTTTGCCCTTGGGTTAGAATTACATGAATGTAGCACCTGTACAACCAAAAACCTGCGCTGTCGATACTCCTTTGTGACATGTGTGCTGCTTGGGTACTGCACTTTAAGGACAGACTTGTTAGAATCCCAAAATGGCTGCCACAATGGCCGACTTTGGCACCTACTCACGGTTTCGAGGGCACAAATCTCTTCGTAAATAAAACTAGCGCACCTGAGCTTCTCATTTTAAGCTTATTACAAGTGAGTAAGAACAGAATAATAAAATGCACTGTTGTTTGAAGCTTGCTTCTTGAGATTTGTGCGTCTGAAGTTCTGATGCACTGTTGAAGCGGGATTTCAAGACGTTTGTCCTTAAATAGTCGAATCTTAATCTCGGAAATCGTAAACGGTTTTGTTTACATATTTGTATGACGGAGGAAAGCAACATTTTTATTCATCACAAATTTGTTTTTTTTTTGTTGTTGACACATGCCAACTATGATAGCAATAATTTCAACCAAATATGTAGGTTTCCATACTATTTATATACTGCAGATGACTTATAATAAGTGATGTATATATTCCAATAGCGATGTGAATTCCAAGCCTCTTGCAAGGCACCACTTTTGGTGCCACTCAATCTCAATGCACAACAACAACGCTCCCACCACAAGTCTCGCACTGTATCATGCTAATTTTTATTCGTTTCATCCCATTCACTTTGAACTTTCTACTTCCAACTTGGCAATATAGCCAATAGAGATAACGCGCAATTCTAAATCAAAGGACCTAAGTTTGATTTCCACTGAATACCAAGTTGTTTTTTTATTTGAAAATATTGAGTCGTATATTGGTACACTCAATCGTAATAAGAACATGCATTATCGTATATTTAGACGGATGAAATCGTAGATTTTTTTTTAGAGAAATCGTAAACCATGTTGGATGGAATCGCAGCAATCGCATATATGTTTCGATATGGCCTCCACTTTAGTATGAATATGCCTGTTTCGTGCATTGAATACGATTTCTTTGGTGCTATATATGTGTGACTATTTCAGTTGCAATTTCAAAATGGACATCAAATTGCTGGCTGGGGTGTTCTTTATTGGTATCCTAAGTGAACAAAGTGACTACCAAGTGTTGTAATTCGATGGATGGATGGATTTCTGCTAAAGTGTGACTGCAGCTCGCCTGGCCGTGAAAGCTACATCAACATTATTCATTTTAGTAAGAATATTTTTTTTTCTTTTTTTTATCTGTATTAACGAGATTTTTAGCCCTAGGCTAGTTCATCTCAGGACCCACGCTTTACTTCCCTTCCGAAGGAAGAACCCACATTTTGCGAGTTTGTCGGGAGTGGGATTCGATCCCAGGTCCGCGTGATAGTCAAGTGTTCTAACCATTACACCAGGTCCGCTCCATATGTGATAATTTAATTTTAAAACGTATTTTTTTGTACATATGAAGGTGTTCGAAATAGTAACTGTTATAACATTCTTAAGTATGTGTTTTTTAATATCTTCGGTCAAATTGAGAAACGACTAGTCGCACTATGTCACCCGAAAATTTTACCACAAAAAAATGCTTGTAAAGTGATATTTGGTGTAATTGTTCACAGCATTGTTCTCTCCTGAAGATTTTAGCGGATCAAGTAGTGTTTAATAGGATAATTCACTATTGAGTAAGTTTATTTGTATTCCTATGCGAGTTTCATAATTCTTATTTATTTTCGCGTTTTGTTCCGTCTGTTTTTGAGCAATAGCGCTGCAGGATGGAGACGTTAACAATTTCGTCTCGAAAGTACTGGAATACTTTTATTTTGGTGAGTTCATTCCTGCTTATTGTTTTGAAACTTTGGTACCTAAACGTTGACGTTATGTGGATTTGAGCAGATGCTTATATTCCATTCTCCCGCTGTTGTCTAATAATTCGAGGTTCAAGGTTTCCGACATGAGTCGAGATTTTATCAAAGTAATGTGTCGGCTTATGTTCAACCTGTACTGTTTTGGTTCGCATTTCAATATATGTTTTAAACTGAGAGCGTTCTTTTATTCTTTCTAAATACATGTAGCCGCATGTTACATAATATAAATTGAAAAAAATCTTCAATAGAACACTGAAAAGTGACAAACCGATAGCGTTGGAAACACTTCATGCGGAAACAGTGCAAGCAACCACATCAACCGTCCATCGACGTCATTTAGCAGGCATTAAGGGAGAAGCCGCAAAAAACGGCAATCGACTATGGTTATCTCGAGTGGTACTTGACTGCTCAAATAGGTGTATAACGAGCGAGCCGGTTTTGATCGATTCAAAAGCCTGACACTACACTGGCACTGACTGCTGTTGCTACAGTAAGGTAAACATTTCCTCAGTCACACGTACACCGATAGGTGTAACCAGCAGGCAGCATCACACGAACGAGGGAATAAGTTTTCTCATAGAAAATCTCGATGCTGCTTATGGTGGGGGCGGAGCAGGGTGGGTGAAAGAGTCAATAGAGGTCATCCATCGGTACCATGTCGGAGGGTGAGGGTTAGGGTGGATGAACAGAACCTACTTTGTAAGTAAGTCTTCCAACATAGCGCTAGTGCTATATCCGTATTGTAAGACAGTCTTGGCATGGCCATAGCCATATTGCTGCCAAAACGGTAGGGCAGGTGTATAATTTGCTATGAGTGTGTACACAAGTTTACCATAGCTGAACCGGAAAGTGCCGCTTAAGAGGGTTTATCGTTCACTTTGTAACCGATTTCGTTCTTCAAACGTTCAAGAAAGCGGAAATTTCTCTACGAATCGAAATAGGTCCAAGTCGTTATGCCCAGGTGGGCGCATATAATCCAAATTGGAGAAATTTGTCACGTTGGTAAGGGATCGATTCCGGGTTTATTGAGATCTATGGACGTAATTCCAGATGGAAACTGTGCCATCCATTCTGTTCTGCAGATGTGGTAGGTCATCCTCATTGCCACGATTCGTGCAATGGAAGCAGCTGCAAAAGGTTCGCATTGATAAGCAGCTGAACCAGGCACAAGCATACGAAACGGAGGAAGCCGCTTAGGGTAGGTAATCATGAATTGAACCAAATTGCGGCTTTCTGAAGCAGCGGCACTTTTGATCGATTTTTTCATCCACATGGAAATAATTTACTACGGTAAGGTCTCACGTATATGAAAGCCACGGGTATTAGCTTTCCGTAAAGTGGCAAAAAGTTAATATTTGCACCAAATTTCATTGAGAAATTCAATTATTTGTCAATAGTGATTTTAATCTTAATTTGAACCATCGTAATCATAATTTGAACCAATTTTAATCTAGATTTGAACTAGTGGCGGCAGCAGCTCGAGCAATTCCCACAACAGCCAATTTCATGCTAAACAACTAAAAATCACATGGATCTGCTAATTCTCATAACTCTTTTTCATTAGGCAGTGGAATTTCAGCTCAGAATGTTCGGAATCCTTCAGGAATTCGAAAACTAAATTTGGAATTTTCCATCGCCCAAGAGTAAACAAAGCAACTACTAGCGCAGTCTGCAGGCCAACACTGGAAGCTCGCCCCCATTCACTAGTTCAAATCTAGATTTCAAATGGTTCAATTCAAGATAAGATTCTCCAAGTAAGAATTACTTGAATTTGATAATTTTATGACAAATAATGCAAAATATAATTCGGTTGGTCGATTCTACGATAAATAAGCTTTCATTTGACGTGTTCACTTGTTACGTGTGATACAATGCATGAGCTGTACGAGTGCACCGAAAATGTGCTTTCTCTGGGGTAAAATGGGTGGAATCACAGTGATTTTTCAATTGCCTGTTTTACATGACAAAAACGCATTTTTCAATGCTTTTAAAGTCCATGTTATCAGGTTATACTACGGAAAACTGTTTACCATCTTTTTCGGGACAATATTTGCCTAAAAAATACGTCGTTATAATGGATTTCGAAATGGTTCAAATTAAGATTACAATTTGACTAGTTCAAAGTTTGATTTCTTACCCTACTATACCAGTCTAAGTGGAAAATGAAAATGACTAGTCCATAAAGAAGCGAAAATTGCCAGCAGCACGCATTTCCATTTCAACTATTTGCTGCTGCTGCTGCAGTCCAGCGAAGAACGGTGACGCCGTCGTAACACATGTGCCCCCGGTTGAAAAAGTATGCATCGTTGTCGTCTGATATGGTTACACGCTATGCGAATGGTTGTTTGACGATGCACAACCGCACCGCGAGTACCACCCGGCTCCTCCCGGTGTGTTGTGGTGCTTGGCATTACCTAGGTACCTACCTACTAGTTATACGATGGTTCCTGTCTGCCTTCAAACTCGCATACACCATCCAACCCGACAGTGTTTCTCAGTCAGTTTTTATGTAATTTTACAACTGTAGATGTAATATATAACTGGCAACATGCCAAATATCTTGTCCTAAACTTAAATATTTTACAGTAAAAATAATAAATTTATTTAAAAAGAAGAAATATTTTGCATAAATCAAGTCAGAGCAAATTTTTTGAAGTCCCTTCTCAATATTGCACCAGAACTGCAGATGCACAAATCTCAAGAAGTGAACGTCCAACGATAGTAGAATTTTTATTTTGTTCTTGCTCACTTGTAATAAGTCTAAAATAATAAGATCGCTTGCGCTGGTTGGATTTCCAATGAGATTTGTTCCCTCTAAATCGTGAGTAGGTGCAAAAGTCGGCCATTGTAGCGGCCATCTTTAGCATTCTAACGAATCTGTTCTTAATGAGGAAGCTTAGTTCGCGAAAACAGGTCTTGCTCCTGGTAGTTTAAGTTGGGAACAAGGGCGTTTTGTGGGAGTTCCCAGAGAGCTCAAAGGAGCTGGTTACAAAGGGGCTTCAGGTGAATTTCAGAGGGTTTCAGGGACTTTTACAGGCGTTGAGGCGTTCCGACAGAGACCTCATAAAGCACCCTTGAGACCCCCTGGTACCCCCTGAATCCCTTGAAAGGCCCCTGAGACCTCCTGGTACCCGCTGAGTCTCCTGAAAAGCCCAGCCCTGAGAATCCGAGATCCAGGTACAACTCTGGAACCCCCAGGAGCCCACTGAAACGCTATTGAGATCTCTATGTTATGTACCCTCTGAAACCTCTTGGGAGCCCTTGAAACGCTTCTAAGCTCCACTGAAATTCCTGAGATCCCCCGAAACGCTCCTGAGACCCCCTGAAGTGCCCCAAAGTTTCTCTGGAATACCCAAGAGGTCCTCTGATAGCCCCCAAAACCCCATGATAGCTCCCTGAAACACCCCTGAGACCCCCTAAAACTCCTCTGAGATTACTAGGAACGTCTCTGAGACCCCATGAAGCGAAGTTTCATTATAACCGAAATTACCAGCTGGAATTGAGACAGGAAACCACTTATTTTTCTATTTTCCATCAGGATATCAATTGACTGGCCTCTGACCATTCCGTTGACACTAACACCGGCATCAGTCAAGGCTCTTCAACAACCTATGACCGGTACAACCCAAGTAACATTTTGATGACCAATTGGTCTTGATTTTGGTTTATGTTGATTCTATGAACCTTTTCTAGTTTATCTAACCAAGAATGTTGCTTGCAATACTATCCAATAGAGCCCCAGCTAGCAAGCATGAATGGTGGTGTCACAAGTTTAAAGCTTGGTTTCAGAGGTCTTAAGGTAATTTCAGGTAGTTTTAGGTGCGTTTCAGAGGCATTTCAGGAGTTCCAGAGAAGTTTTGAGGATACAGGCAAGTACTAGCGTTTTTCAAAGGGTGTCAAGGGTTTCCAGAGGATGTCAGAGTGATTTCAGATTTGTTTTAAATTGATTTCAGGAGAGTTTCAAATGTGATTTTCAAATAACCGTACCTATGTACAGATGGGTAAATTATCGATTAAATTGAAAAAAAAAAACACAGCTCAGGTGAGATTTGAACAGCGATGCCAGATGGTTTTCTGTATCACTTGTTCAAAAATCTGTATCCCATACAAAATTTGGGTAAAAAATCTGTATTCCATTCAAATGAAAAATCTGTATTTCATAAAAACGCAATCTGTACAGATGTTCAAAAATCTGTATAATACAGATAAATATGTATACATGGCTTCCCTGGATTTGAACCCACGACCCTTATTCGTGAGACAAGTGCTTCACCAACTACATAAGCTACCGAGCCAATTAATGACCCGGCATTTAAGTAGTCATAAGGTAGTTTGATAAGAATAAATGAATGTATATATAAATCCTTGAAATAATCTAAGAGAAATCTCCCAAGCAATCCGTAAATGAATCTGAAGAGAACGTCTGAAAAAAATAGCGGGAAAGAACCCCAGAAAAAATATATCCCTTTCGTGACGAATCAGCACAATTGTGCTGTTGAGCGGTAACAGGTTTGCATCTTTTTTTCATCTGTTTAGACTTTGTTTTAAGTGGTGTAAACTGTTTCCATAATTCAGCAATTACTAATACTTGTACGTGTGTAAACAAACTTTTGTTTACGTTGCCCGTGGGATTTACCACACCAAGGTAAACAAAAAGTGGACAAAAACCGTAAAACATGAAAAAGTTTTATCTGTCGCATATCTTTTATTTCCGATTTATCTACGTAGTCAAAGCGAGAAATCGAAAGATAAAGAATAGTTCTTTCAAATGAGGAAAAATAATTGTAGTTTTGTTGGGACATCTAAAAGTTCTGGAGAGCCAAAGTTTAGTGCTCCGTCCCGAAAGGGATTTAAATCTCTAAACGAATCCCGGGGAATCCTCCCAATTAACAGAACTAGTTGAATAACATTTTCTTAAGCTAAAGTTTGCTTATGAGTAGTTTGTTCCACTTAAGTACAACTAAAATGTTAGTTGGGCTTGGCTGAATTCAGGGAACCTCACTGCAAGAATCCAGGGTGGAATTATGCAACTCCGGGAGAAAACCCAGAATGAATTCTGAAAAAATCCTCGATAACGGCCCGGTAGAAATCTCTGAATGAATCCCCATGGGAGCATCCATATGTAACGTAGCATATTGTCCAATTTTTGACACTTCGGAAGGGAAGTAAAGCGTTGGTCCGGAGATAAACTGGCTGAAAATCTCGTTGATACAGATAAAAAAAATCCCTGGACGAATCCCGAAATGAATACCTGAAAGAATTCTGTAATGAAAACCAGAAGAAATTTCAGGAGGTATGCCTGAAGGAATTCCAAGAGAAATCCCGGGAAAAGTCTGAAAAAATCCAGGAAAATGCATAAGAAAATCCGATAAAATTCCTGAAAGAATATCAAGATAAATCTCGAAGGAATACCAGCATAAATTTCAAAAGGAAACCCATAAAGAATATATGAAGGAATCACGAGATAAATTTTTGCCAATTTTTTTTTCTAATTTCCATTTATTTATGAATTTCAACTTAATGATAATTCATTACAATGAAAGGATCTCTGAATGAATCTTGGGATAAATCTCTAACGAAACCCTGGGATAAATCGTATAGAAATCCCGGGAGAAATCAATGTACAAATCCTAGCAGCAATTTTTGAATGGATGGATGGAAGCTTGGAAGGAAGCCCGGGAGAGATCACTATATAGGAAAGCCGGGACAAAACCCAGGAAGTATTCAGGAGCAGTCCTAGACGCAATCTTGGGAATAATCCGGAGGAAATTCCGGGAAAAATACGTAAAGGAATCCCAGGAGGGATCAATGGAGGAATCCTAGAAGGAATTTCTGATGGAATGTCGGAAATTATCCCTGAATGAACTTTGGAAGAATTCTATGAAGGAATCTCACGAGGTATCAATGAGGGAATTCCGGGAGAAGTGCCAACCAGAACTTCAGAAAGAATCCTGGAGGATTCCCTAGAAACCCTGGAAAACATGACTTTCTAATGAAAGCCCAGGAAAAATCGATGAAGCAAATCTGCGGGAGATGTCGAAGAAAGAATACCTGAAGAAATCCCGAATGATAACCTAGAAATAATCCTGAAGGAATTCCTGGTGTAATCTCTGTAATTATCCGTGAAAGAACCTAACAGAAATCCCTTTAGGAATCGGTAAAACAATTCTGGGGAATCTCTGATGTAATACTGGAAAATATTGCTAAAGGATTCCGGGAGAAATCAACGAACGAATCCTGGGAAGAATTCCCGGAGGAGTTCCTAGAAGAACACTTGTAAAATGCTTGAGGAATTCTCGGAAGTTTTACCGGAACGAATTCCGGGAGAAATCCTTGGAGGAATCCCGAGAAGAATCAATCAAAGAGTAGTTCCTGGAGATGCCCTCAGATGAATACTTGAAGATTGCTGTGCGGTATATGTCTGACAGTGATCATCTCTCAGTATGTTTAGAGTCTTGTCCCTCAATATGTTAACAGACAATTGATAACGCACGTGCACATTGCCCACCCGCGGTAACGCCTACGCTGTCATCTGATAGCTGCTGACGAGATCACGGCCACGGCTCTACCTTTTTCTTCGGTCAGCGTTCGACCACGTCGGACGTGCTGCAGTGCATCGGGTCGATGCGCTGGGCGATTCTCATCGAGAACCATAAGGAATTTTCAAAAGAGTATCAGAAAAAAATCTTGGAAGAAGCTTTGACAGAATACTGTAGAAAACTCAGGAGAAATTCCTTAAAAAAAAACCCGGGAAGGATCAATGAAAAAATCTCATAACAAATTCGGGGAAATCACCGAAGAAATATCGAAAAAAAAATGTCGAAAGTATTCTCTGAAAATAGCTCGGGAAAAAGCAATGAAAAAATCCCGGGAGGAATCTCTGAAGAAAACCCGCGAGGATCTCTGATTCCCAGAAGGAATACTTGCCAAAAACTTTTGATTTTTTTAATTGCGTGAAAAAATCTTGAAGGAATTCAGTGAGAAATCTCTGAAAGAATTCTGGGGGCGAAAGTAGAGGCGATGTACACACACTTTACACGCGGTCAAATGGAAGCATGTGCGCATATGGCCTCCACTTTAGCATCCTATTCAACATCATATAAGACTTCGTGTTTGCTGGGTAAGCAAATTCTGAAGTTTTCACTATGTACGAAGTATAGATCTTATCAAAAAATTCTCTGAAAGCAGTATGCCATATTGTGTAATTCTTAAGATATTCATATTGCAACGAGGAAGGACACCGTAAGGATTCGTGCCCACAGCGAAAAAAAGGAAAACCTCAACGAAAAAGAATCAGGGACCTGTCACGTACGCCGGAATTGTCGAATCTGGACCAGTGTTGACCAATGCGAAGGATTTCATCGAAATGGATCAGAATCATGAAGTTATAGAGGTACTGGACGAAGAAACCTTGGAAGCGGAGAGGGTACAGCGTCTGAACTCGGAACAATACGTAGACCAACTGGAAGAAGCGGAACGGAAAACAAGACAGGAGCAGGCAACAATCGAGTTGACCAAATTCGTCAACAGGATCAAAGAAGCGGTAAACAAACAAGCGGTGGATGAGAGGAGAGCCCAGTTCGCTGCGTCATCATCAGGATCAGCGGAGATGTTGCGTCCGAAAAAATCTGCTCGCAAGAGCTAAGTGTTTTTATTGTGGTTTAACCAAATTTATTGTAATAAATATCAGAAATATCGGCTCCGTTAAGTGCAAGGCACGAATGAGCCTGTAAAATAAATGAATTGAAAAAAAAGATATTCATATTAAGATAAGTTCTGTCCTAAAAATGGGACGCTGGACAAATATGGGTTAAGCTCCCTGACAACCTCGGATACTCTCCTGAAAACCTGCTGGAACCCCTGAGATCTCTGAAACACCCCTAGAACTGTACTAATAACCCCTTGAGATTACCTGAAACGCCCCTAAATGTTCCTGATGACCCCTGAAACTTTGCCTGAATTCCCTCAAGATACCCCTGGGACACCCATGGAAACCGCTCCCTGGAATGCCCCCAAAACCACCTGAGACGCTTGAGACATCCCTTGAGCCCACCCAAACAACCAGTAATCGTATAAAATGTTGCATAAAATGATTAAATGGAGGCCATATGCGTGCATGCCTAGGCGCATGTAAAATGTACGCATATCGCCTCCACTTTAACATGTTGTGCCACATCATATACGATCACTGGTTGACTGGACACTGGAACACCCCTGAAACATTGCAGGAAAATCCCTGATTACCCTAAACCCCTCTGGAACGGCCCTGGAAACCCTTTGAATCCCCTGATTCGCACTGGAAACTATGGAAATCTTATAACCTGGGTGGAAATATGTGTTCATACTTCAAGGTTAAGCTCCAATCCATTTTTTTTTATGCTGCTATTGTTTTGAACAGAAGTATCATTTTTTTCTATGTGCTCCGGAGATTTTTAAATTTCTAACAAAATTCATCATATTAGTAGTTCACCACCAAATTTTCAGCTCGATCAATCATAAGAGAACATAATTACAAGACGTCAAAGTTATCCATTTTGTATGGAAATTTGCTTTCACTGCGGCTATATTTGGGGCCGCCCAAATTTGGCACTAATGGGAACTTTAGTCGTAGGCTGACGGGAAAGTGTCTCCGTAGATTTCATTGCCTCCAAGTCATGACCATACGTAGTACTTTTTTTACATACAGCCTCCCTTATCGTTACACCTGAAGATCATCAACAATGTACGGTATTGCCGACCGACACACGTTACAACCCAAGAGCAACAAAAGTTTCCGGATGTCGCCTTAGAATACGCGCATAATCTTGAGGCAGCATGTCCAGACATGAGCGAGCTCAATGCAATGTAGTACAATGTGGTAGCTCGAGACAGCTGGAGTACAGTAGAAGCAGCCGTCGACGAAGCAGGCGAGAGTACCATCGGGTACATGTTAAGAGTCGATGGGATGAATAGGTTTACAAGGAATGCAGAGCGAATTAAGAGGAGGGAAAGAACGTAGCGTAGACGGTTATGCTGCAGCATGAAACCCGGCAGAACATGGAACGATACAAACAAATGGAACAACTGTGCCGCTCTCAAGAAAGACGAAAGTGCTACCAGAAGTTCAACGCATCAAATGTAGGCACAGGCGACCGGAAAGGCGATCATTTAGAATGTGGGAACTTTAGAGCCATAACCATTTTGAATGCCGCTTAAAATGAACTCGTGAGAAGTTATCAAGCCGGCTTCATCGACGGCCGGTCGACAGTGGACCAAATTTTGACCACGGAATTCCTCCAGAAATGCCGGGAATACCAGGGGTTTGTGTGTTTTACGGACAGACCTGTACACTGACCAAGACACTGACACTCTCCTGAAACGCGAAGCAGCAAAGGTCAGACTGGTGGTGTGTGCGTCATAACTGGAGCATGACAGGGTTCGTCCAGGAAATAATTTCACGATAGACGGAGAAGTTTTCGACGTTCGAGGTAGTGGAGGAATTCGTCTACCTCGGATCCTTGCTGACGGTTGATGTGAGTATAGGTACAAAATGCTTACAAAACCGGTAGTCCTCTACGGACATGAGACATTAACCAAACTTGATAGGACCTGCAAGCACTCGAAGTTTTCAGGCGACGCGTGCGATCTTTAGCGACATGCAGGAACATGGTGTGTGCCGACGAAGGCTGAACCATGAGCCCGCTGCTTTCTACAGCGAACCCAGCATCCAGAAGGTGGTCAAAGCCGGAAGAATATGGTACGTAGGAAGTGTAGCATGTGAGTCGGACAACAACCCTGTAAAATTGGTGTCCTCCGCAGATCTGATTGGTACAAGAAGGCGAAGGGCGCTGCGGCCAAGATTTTTGAAGCAGGTAGAGCGTGATCTCGCGAGCATAGTTTGCAAACTACTGCTGTCATAGTAATACCGAACACGGATCGTTAGTCATGTGTACAAGCAAGGGATGTGTTCAACTGTTTGGAAGCTCACCGCCTCGCCTCCACCGCATCGTTCTCGTCGTCATCGCCGTCGTCAAAGTCGTCAGCAAAATGCGGAACTGATTTTGCCGCCGCGTGTCATGTTATGAGCAGCGGCATATGTGTTGATTTTCTACTTTTTATCGTGTGTACCGCTGCGGCTACCAACCGTTGCTGCCGCTGTTGCTACTGCGAGCACTAGTAATACAAACAACAGTAGGTAAGCTGGTAGTAGGCAGCACAGTGTATGATGCACTACTAAATCAACTCGCTGCTACCTCAGTTTGTGGGCAAATGCAAGCTCCCACTCCACAGTTCACACCCCTCCTGCAGCAGAAGGGGTTCAACGTCTTTCATTAGCAATGATTATAATTAGTGGCGAATGTATGCACAGGTGCACGACGACGGCGTGGCGGCGTAAACCCGGGTCGTCGTTTGGTGATATCCCCGGTGTTGTTTTTAATTAAATACACTTTCTTGGAGCCATTCAGTGGCAAACATGGCGTGATATATGGCAAGAATTAATTTCCCGTAACGAGAATCTTGCAAAGTGCAGGGATGAGATTGTTCATAAATAGTGTCACTTTGAATCAGGAAGATGGTGCATTGCATTCTCTGCAATGATGAATTCAATGCTTTGTGGGTTGAATAGGATAACTTTGTAGGGTTTCCTCATTTAAACACAGGAAGCGAACATTTCCTGCAAGCTTGTTATCCGACGTGGAATCATAAATACACCAAGAGCATATTGAAATGGGGGTCACTAAGTCTAGTGTGACATTTGAAAAGGGCTTATTTGCTTTTTTTGTAAACAACCATGTTTTTGCCTCTATATTAAGTTCGTCTGCAATCACCCACAAACACTCCATTCATCCGGGAATTCCTCCAAGAGTGCCACTGAGAAGTCCTCTGGGAGTTCAGCTGAACATTTCTCTACGAGTTACCCCGAGAGTTTACTTTGGAGTTATACCGGATATTCGTTGAAGAGTTTAACTGGGAATCTCTTCAGGAGTTTCGTCGGGAATTTCTCAGGTAGTCGCAAGAAATCCCCAATTCATAATCAGTTTCTCTAGATGTTTCATTGGAAATTCCTCTAGGAGCCCCAAGAAAAATTCTGGAGATCCACCGAAAATCCCTCTGGAAGTTTCATCCCTAAGTAACAATAGTAGTTGTATAACGGCTTATTCAGCTAAAGTTTTTAAAATCAAGCTTAAGAGCTGTTTATTCATCCATTGTACAGCAATAATGTATGTTGAGTCGGAAGTTCCCCCAGGAGTTCCACCGGGAATTCCTCTAAGAAATCCATCGCAGATTGTTCTAGAAAAACCACCGAAAATTTCTTAAGAAGTTTCTTTGGGAACTCCTCTAGGTTTTCCACCGGAAATTTGTATAGGACTTCTGCCATACTCTCCTGAAAACCTGCTGGAACCCCTGAGATCTCTGAAACACCCCTAGAACTGTACTAATAACCCCTTGAGATTACCTGAAACGCCCCTAAATGTTCCTGATGACCCCTGAAACTTTGCCTGAATTCCCTCAAGATACCCCTGGGACACCCATGGAAACCGCTCCCTGGAATGCCCCCAAAACCACCTGAGACGCTTGAGACATCCCTTGAGCCCACCCAAACAACCAGTAATCGTATAAAATGTTGCATAAAATGATTAAATGGAGGCCATATGCGTGCATGCCTAGGCGCATGTAAAATGTACGCATATCGCCTCCACTTTAACATGTTGTGCCACATCATATACGATCACTGGTTGACTGGACACTGGAACACCCCTGAAACATTGCAGGAAAATCCCTGATTACCCTAAACCCCTCTGGAACGGCCCTGGAAACCCTTTGAATCCCCTGATTCGCACTGGAAACTATGGAAATCTTATAACCTGGGTGGAAATATGTGTTCATACTTCAAGGTTAAGCTCCAATCCATTTTTTTTTATGCTGCTATTGTTTTGAACAGAAGTATCATTTTTTTCTATGTGCTCCGGAGATTTTTAAATTTCTAACAAAATTCATCATATTAGTAGTTCACCACCAAATTTTCAGCTCGATCAATCATAAGAGAACATAATTACAAGACGTCAAAGTTATCCATTTTGTATGGAAATTTGCTTTCACTGCGGCTATATTTGGGGCCGCCCAAATTTGGCACTAATGGGAACTTTAGTCGTAGGCTGACGGGAAAGTGTCTCCGTAGATTTCATTGCCTCCAAGTCATGACCATACGTAGTACTTTTTTTACATACAGCCTCCCTTATCGTTACACCTGAAGATCATCAACAATGTACGGTATTGCCGACCGACACACGTTACAACCCAAGAGCAACAAAAGTTTCCGGATGTCGCCTTAGAATACGCGCATAATCTTGAGGCAGCATGTCCAGACATGAGCGAGCTCAATGCAATGTAGTACAATGTGGTAGCTCGAGACAGCTGGAGTACAGTAGAAGCAGCCGTCGACGAAGCAGGCGAGAGTACCATCGGGTACATGTTAAGAGTCGATGGGATGAATAGGTTTACAAGGAATGCAGAGCGAATTAAGAGGAGGGAAAGAACGTAGCGTAGACGGTTATGCTGCAGCATGAAACCCGGCAGAACATGGAACGATACAAACAAATGGAACAACTGTGCCGCTCTCAAGAAAGACGAAAGTGCTACCAGAAGTTCAACGCATCAAATGTAGGCACAGGCGACCGGAAAGGCGATCATTTAGAATGTGGGAACTTTAGAGCCATAACCATTTTGAATGCCGCTTAAAATGAACTCGTGAGAAGTTATCAAGCCGGCTTCATCGACGGCCGGTCGACAGTGGACCAAATTTTGACCACGGAATTCCTCCAGAAATGCCGGGAATACCAGGGGTTTGTGTGTTTTACGGACAGACCTGTACACTGACCAAGACACTGACACTCTCCTGAAACGCGAAGCAGCAAAGGTCAGACTGGTGGTGTGTGCGTCATAACTGGAGCATGACAGGGTTCGTCCAGGAAATAATTTCACGATAGACGGAGAAGTTTTCGACGTTCGAGGTAGTGGAGGAATTCGTCTACCTCGGATCCTTGCTGACGGTTGATGTGAGTATAGGTACAAAATGCTTACAAAACCGGTAGTCCTCTACGGACATGAGACATTAACCAAACTTGATAGGACCTGCAAGCACTCGAAGTTTTCAGGCGACGCGTGCGATCTTTAGCGACATGCAGGAACATGGTGTGTGCCGACGAAGGCTGAACCATGAGCCCGCTGCTTTCTACAGCGAACCCAGCATCCAGAAGGTGGTCAAAGCCGGAAGAATATGGTACGTAGGAAGTGTAGCATGTGAGTCGGACAACAACCCTGTAAAATTGGTGTCCTCCGCAGATCTGATTGGTACAAGAAGGCGAAGGGCGCTGCGGCCAAGATTTTTGAAGCAGGTAGAGCGTGATCTCGCGAGCATAGTTTGCAAACTACTGCTGTCATAGTAATACCGAACACGGATCGTTAGTCATGTGTACAAGCAAGGGATGTGTTCAACTGTTTGGAAGCTCACCGCCTCGCCTCCACCGCATCGTTCTCGTCGTCATCGCCGTCGTCAAAGTCGTCAGCAAAATGCGGAACTGATTTTGCCGCCGCGTGTCATGTTATGAGCAGCGGCATATGTGTTGATTTTCTACTTTTTATCGTGTGTACCGCTGCGGCTACCAACCGTTGCTGCCGCTGTTGCTACTGCGAGCACTAGTAATACAAACAACAGTAGGTAAGCTGGTAGTAGGCAGCACAGTGTATGATGCACTACTAAATCAACTCGCTGCTACCTCAGTTTGTGGGCAAATGCAAGCTCCCACTCCACAGTTCACACCCCTCCTGCAGCAGAAGGGGTTCAACGTCTTTCATTAGCAATGATTATAATTAGTGGCGAATGTATGCACAGGTGCACGACGACGGCGTGGCGGCGTAAACCCGGGTCGTCGTTTGGTGATATCCCCGGTGTTGTTTTTAATTAAATACACTTTCTTGGAGCCATTCAGTGGCAAACATGGCGTGATATATGGCAAGAATTAATTTCCCGTAACGAGAATCTTGCAAAGTGCAGGGATGAGATTGTTCATAAATAGTGTCACTTTGAATCAGGAAGATGGTGCATTGCATTCTCTGCAATGATGAATTCAATGCTTTGTGGGTTGAATAGGATAACTTTGTAGGGTTTCCTCATTTAAACACAGGAAGCGAACATTTCCTGCAAGCTTGTTATCCGACGTGGAATCATAAATACACCAAGAGCATATTGAAATGGGGGTCACTAAGTCTAGTGTGACATTTGAAAAGGGCTTATTTGCTTTTTTTGTAAACAACCATGTTTTTGCCTCTATATTAAGTTCGTCTGCAATCACCCACAAACACTCCATTCATCCGGGAATTCCTCCAAGAGTGCCACTGAGAAGTCCTCTGGGAGTTCAGCTGAACATTTCTCTACGAGTTACCCCGAGAGTTTACTTTGGAGTTATACCGGATATTCGTTGAAGAGTTTAACTGGGAATCTCTTCAGGAGTTTCGTCGGGAATTTCTCAGGTAGTCGCAAGAAATCCCCAATTCATAATCAGTTTCTCTAGATGTTTCATTGGAAATTCCTCTAGGAGCCCCAAGAAAAATTCTGGAGATCCACCGAAAATCCCTCTGGAAGTTTCATCCCTAAGTAACAATAGTAGTTGTATAACGGCTTATTCAGCTAAAGTTTTTAAAATCAAGCTTAAGAGCTGTTTATTCATCCATTGTACAGCAATAATGTATGTTGAGTCGGAAGTTCCCCCAGGAGTTCCACCGGGAATTCCTCTAAGAAATCCATCGCAGATTGTTCTAGAAAAACCACCGAAAATTTCTTAAGAAGTTTCTTTGGGAACTCCTCTAGGTTTTCCACCGGAAATTTGTATAGGACTTCTGCCAAGATTTCCTGTACGAGCCCCGATGACAATCCTTAAGAAGTTTCTCCGGGAATTGTTGTAGAAATTGCTACAGGAATTCTTCAAGAAAAAATCTTCGGGATTTTCCATCTGCAAATTATTTCACTCCAAATAATTTTAAGTACTTCAGTTCCGGTTGCTTTGAGAATACTTCCGGAATTTCCTCCGTGAAATCTTGCTCTCCAGAAACTTCATTGAAAATTTCTCCGGAAATTCTTGTGGTAGATCCTCTGGGAGTTCTTTAACCAGTACCTCCGTGTTATCAGTAAGAAAATTATTCGGAAATTTACCCGAAAATTATCCCTGGGTGTCGATTAAGCATTTTCTTCCGGCAAATCCTACAGGCGTCAAATTATTCCGTGAGGTCGTCCGGGGTTTGTCCAGGAAGTTCTTCCGAGAGTTCCTTCGGGATTTTTTCCGATAATTCCTCAGAGGATTAATCCTTCTAATTTCTTTCTAAATTTCTTCCAAAAATTATTCTGGCGATTCTTCCGGGAATTCTTCCACAAGTTTCCCAGGAATTCTGTTGGAAGTTCCTTCGGGAACTCTTTTGAAAGTTCTACTATGAAGTTTAGTTGTACAAGCTTCAAAAATTATCTCAGGAGCTGCTCTTCAGCTTTTCCACAGGGAATTCTTTCGTTAGCTCCTTTGGGAGTAACCAGTTATTCTATTATAATTGTTCAAGGTTTTCCTCCAAAAATTCTCTCATCTGGAAATTCTTGCTCCACTACATCTATAAAGATTTTCTCAGATGAATAGAGTGTAATGGAAATCAAGAATATATGACGAACAGATCCTGGTCCAAGGGCCCATATAGCCGAGGCGGTAAACGCACGGGTATTCAGCATGACCATGCTGAGAGTGACGGGTTCGATTCCCGGTCGGTCCAGGATCTTTTCGTAAAGGAAATTTCCTTGACTTCCTTGGGCATAGAGTATCTTCGTGCCTGCCACACGATATACACATGCAAAATGGTCATTGGCAGAGGAAGCTCTCAGTTAATAACTGTGGAAGTGCTCATAGAACACTATGCTGAGAAACAGGCTTTGTCCCAGTGAGGACGTTACGCCAAGAAGAGGAGAGAGGAGGATCCTGGTCCGATCGGGAATGGAACCAAGGGTGGGGCTAATTTTAAAAAATCTCTCCGGGATATTTTTTCCCAAGTGGAAAGTGATCTACTGGTCGAAATAAGTGAGCTGTGCAAAAATGAGCGATTTCGGTTAATATTTAGGGATTTAAGTTCAGCTTTCAAACATAAAATTTCTAGACTCGGTGATTCTAGAACCGAATTGGGCCAAATTTGACCTTTAAATTGCAATATATCTTTCGGAAATATTTGAAAAAAAAAATGTATTTTTGTAGTTTTTGAATTGGATACCCAAAGCTCAATTTGAAATGTTTAATAAGCACCTGCTACATGAGCCCTTTCCAAGCAATGTTCCCAAAAGTTTCTACGGGCATTTTTCCAGTAATTTATTTCAAAATATTCCCAGAAGTTTCTCTGAAGGTCACTCCAATAGTTCTTCTGATACAGTTATCCTAGGAATTCCTTCAGGACTTCTTTTACAAGTCCCATCGAGTTTTATTTTTCGAAAGTTTCTTTGAGAATTCTTTAGAACGTTCTCCCATATATTCTGCCGGAAATTTATCCGACTATTCTTGCGGAAGAACCTCTAGGAACTCACCTGGAAACTTCTCCATGACTTGTAATGAAAGTTCCAACGGGAATACTCATGGAAATACTTCCTTCGTGGTATCTAAAGTTTCTCTGGATACTATTCCTTCACCAGGAGATTCTCCGCACTTTTTTCCAGGATTTCCATAGAGATTTTTTTCGTGGCTTCCGGAAATTCGTCCAAAAACTACTATACAACTTTACAAAACAATTGCTGACCAAAATTCAACTTTGGAAATCTTCATTGGATCATGTGTTTTGAAAAAAAAATACAAATGATATGTTGAGTGGTTCCGACAGTGAAATAACTCCTGGAACTTTCTGAAAAAAATCCAAGTGAAATTCCACGGAACACTGCAAGGATTGGTTCCAAAACCCTTCCATTGAATCCTCCTGGTATTTTCCAGAAATTTCTCCAGGATTTTGCCATTCTTACAGGGTTTCCAACAAAAATTCTTCCTTTGATTCTTTCCGGAATTATTCAAATATTCTGGCAGTAATTTCTCCCAGATTTCTTACAGAGATACGTCTCGGAATTATTCCAGAAATTCATTTCGGAATGCTTCCAAAGATTTCTTCTAAAATTCTTCAAGAGAACCCTTCCGATTTTTTTTTCAGGGATGTATCTTGAAACTTCTCATAAAATTTTATCCCGGATTTCATCAAGGGGCATCTTACAGAATTCAGACATCTTCCCGAAATTTTCTACTGATTTCGGCTCTTTTTGGCTTGGCTTTGTTCTCAAATTCTACCAGGGGCTCCACTTATTTTTTTTCTAAGATTCTTCCCGGAAATATTCCAAGGTCTTTTCCCAGAATTCTCCCCAAGATTTCTCCCGGGACGCTTCAAGATCTTTCACAGGATTATCCCCAAGCATTCCATCTGGTATTTGTTCAACGATTACTTTACCTCTTTCACGAATTCTAACCAGATTTTTTTCAGATATTCCTGCCGGAATTTTTCCGGCAATTGTTCATGTGATTTTCTCGAAATTTCTCCCAGAACTCTTCAGAAATTCCTCCCAGAATTCAGCCAGGAATTATTCCAGGGAATTCATTCAGGAAATCTTCCACGAACTCTTTCTGGAACAATTTCAGGACTTAATCTCATGAATCCTAATAAGATACCTCTCCAAATACTTTCCAAAATTTCTCTCTAAATGCTTTCAAAAATTTCTTTCGAAATTCTTCCAAAATTTCGGAGTCCTCAAAAGCATTTATCTAGCAATTCCTTCACGAATTTCTCTAGGAATTTTTCCATGATTTGTTCTAGGAATTCTTCCAGGAGTTTCTCTACGAATTCCTGCAGGAATTCCTCTATGAAAACCTCTAACAATTCCTCTAGAAGTTCTCTGGGAATTGCTCTAGAAATTCTTCAAGGAATTTCTTTAGAAATTCTTCAAGGAATTCCTCTAGAAATTCTTCAAGGAATATTTCAAGGATTTTTTTTCCAGGATTTAAAAAAATCCTCTAGAAATTTCTATAGGAAGCCCTCCAGGAATTGCTCTTGGATTACACCCATTTATTTCTCTAGGATTTTCTTTAAGAATTTTTTCTAAGAATTCCCTAGATTCTTCAGGATTTTTTTTAGGAATTCCTCCAGAAATTTTTATGAGAATTCCTCAAGGGATTTCTCTAGGAGTTCCTGCAGGAATTTCTCAAGGAATCCCTCCAGGAGTTTCTATAGGAATTCTTCCAGGAATTTCTCTAGATAATCCTACAGAATTTTTTCAAGGACATTTTTCAGAAATTCATCTAGAATTTTCTCCAGGAATTTCTCTAAGAATACCTCCAGGAATTCTTCCAATTATAATTCCTCAAGAAGATCCTCTATGAATTTCTCCCGTAAATTCTCCAAGGATTTCTCTGGGAATTCCTCCTGGAATCCCTCGTGGAATCCCTTCAGGAATTCTTCCAGGAATAACTTCAGAATTTCCTCGAAGAATTCCTTCAGGAATTTATCTGAGAATGATTTCAGGAATTCCTCTCTAGGAAATCCTTCAGGAATTGCCCTCAAGGAATTTCTCTACGAATAACTGCAGTTATTCCTCTAAGAATACTTCCAAGAATTACACTAGGAAATCCAACGAGAATTCCTCTACAAATTACTCTGCGAATTACCCTAGAAATTCCAGTAGCAATTCCCCTACGAAATTCTCTAATAATTCCTCTAACAATCCAGGAATAGCTTTAGTATTACCTCTTGTCATTTCTCTAGGAATTCCTTTAAGTTTTTCTTCTAGGAATACCATATAACTTTTTCTAAGACATCTTTCAGAAATTTCTCAAGAATTTCCTTCCGGAATATTCTACGGGGTATGGCTGGGTTTGTGTAAAACTTGGTATTTTTCGGCTTTTAGTCATAGAACGCTTTTCTGTGACTAAAAGCCGAAAAATACCAAGTTTTCCTTCAGGAATTTCGCTAGAATTTCTTGCATAAATTATTCTAGAAATTTCTCCAGGATTTTCTTTCAATCCTGTTCCAGGAATTTCTATGGGAATTCTTCCAGGAATACCTCTAGGAATTCCTCCTGTATATTTTTCTAGGGATTCCTCTAGGAATTTCTCTTAGAGTTCCTGGAATTCATTCAGAAATTCTTCCAGGATTTCCTCCAGGAATTCTTTCAGCAATTCAGGAATTACTCGGGAAAAACCGCTAGAAATTCCTCCAGAAACTACACTAGGAATTCCTCTAGAAAATGCACTAGGATTACATCCAAGAATTGCCCTCCAGAAATTCCTAGGGTTCCTAGGATTACTTCCAGTAATTTCTCTAGGAATGCCTCCACAAGTTCTTATAAGAATTTTTCCAGTAATTTTCCTAGAAAATCCAACAAGGATTCACCCAGGAATAACTTTAAAAAATCCAGTAATACCAGCAGCACTTCATCTAAGAATGCCTTCAGGAATTCATCTAGGCATTCCTCTAGAAAATACTGTAGATAGGTAATCTTCTGACACATGCCCTAGAAATTCTCTGGGAATTCTTTTTGAAATTCCTCTAGAAATTTTTCTAGGAACTCACCCAGGAATATTTAAAAAAAAATTGCTTCAAAAATTTCTGTAGAAAATCCTCCAGAAATTTCACTAGGAATACCTCCAGTCATTTCTCGAGAATTTCCTCCAGGAATTTTTCTAAGAATTTCTCCAGGAATTTCTCTAGGAATACCTTCAGGAGTATCAATACGAATTCTTACAGGAATTCCTCTAGAAACGTCTACAGGAATTCTTCAAACAATTTCCATGAATTCATCTAGGATTTCCTCCAGGAATTCCTTTAAGAATACTTCCAGGAATTGTTCTAATTTTAATTTCCCTAGGAACTCCTCCAGGAATTCCTCCAAGAAATTCCTTTAAGAATTTCTCTAGAAATTACTCTAGAAAATGCTCCAGGAATTCCTTTAGAAATTGCTTCAGGAATTCCAGGAATAATTTTGGACATTCCTAATGACTTCGGCATTTTCTCAAGGAATTCCTCAAGGATCTCCTCCAGGAATCTCCATAGGAATTGCTCCAGGATTCATTCCTCTAGAAATTTCTCTAGACAGTCCTCAAGGAATTGCTCCAGTAATTTCTCTAGGAATTTCCCTAGTAATTCCTCCTGGATTTTTTTTCAGGAATTTCATAGGATTTTTTCTAAGACATCTTCCATAAATTTTTTAAGGAATTCCTCCAAGAATTTCTCTAGGATTTCTTGCAAGAATTTCTCCAGAAATATCACCAGGATATTTTTTCTATCTTCCTCCAGAAATTTCTCTTGGATTTCCCCAGAATTTTTTGCTAGGAATTCTTTTGGGAATTTCTCTGAGAGTTCCAGTAAATCCTCTAGGACTCCTCCAGAAAATTCTTCTGAATTTCCTTCAGAATTCCTTCCAGGAATAACTTCAGAAATTCCTCCAGTAAATAATTACTTCAGCATTTCCGCCACAATTTCCTTCAGCAATTCATCTAAGAATGCCTTCAGGAATGCTTCTAGGAATCCCTCCAGGAATCTTCCTAGGATTCCTGCATGAATTCATCCAGGAATTGCCCTCCAGGAATTTATCTAAAAACCACTCCAGGAATTCCGCTTAGAATACCTTTAGGAATTGCTCTACGAATTCCCCTAGAAATCCCTGCAGAAATTCCCTTAAGTAATCCTCTAAACAATCCTCTAGAAATTCTCTGTGAATTCTTCTAGAAATGCCCCTATGAATTCCTCTAGAAATTTTTCTAGGAATTCCTCCAGGATTTTTTTCTAGGAATTCTAAAGATTTTTTTTCAAGAAATCTTCCAGAAATATCTTAATTAATTCATTTAGTAACATCTCTAGAATTTTTTCCAAGATTTTCTCCAAGAAATCCTCCAGGAGTTCCTATAGGAATTCCTCCAAGGATTCCTATAGGAATTCTTCAAAGAACTTCTCCAGGAATTACTCTAAAAATTGCTTCATTAATTCCTCTAAGAGGGATTCCTGTAGTTGTGGAAGTGTTAATCATACATAAGATAAAGCATGCGTCTCATCATAAAGCAAAATTATGTGAGGTTGCACCACCGTGAACATGAATAAATATCTCTTTAAATAGCCACACCCATCTGGCATCGTTAACTCTGCCCAGCCTCCAACGATCCGCGCCGTGATGCGTCGGCCTTCCGATAATATACGATATTTTAACGAGCCAATTTGTCGCCAACAATGACTTCGGCAAGCCGGCCAGATCATCGGTAATTAAATCGTGTCTTCACTGCAATTACTTGTCATTCACCGCCGACACTAAATACAGGGTTGGTAGCGTTCAGGTGGCTAAATAATAGTGACTTTAGTGACCAAAATAATCAAAAAAGTGACCAAATAGTGACTGAATAGTGACCTCAAAATTATTGAAAAAATAAATTTATATGCTGAACATTTGATGAATTCGTTTGTGGTATAATTATATCAGATGACTTTGAGACCTGACTTTTACAGAACTGTTTGCCATTGCTTATACATTCAGCTATTCCAATCATTACTGCATAGTATATCGGCCACAAGTCTGAAATCAAAGCTTCCTGGAAGATATAAACTAAGACCAGGACCCAGTTTGATTATTACACCAAAACTGCAGGCAATAAGTTCCGTGAAAATCTCTGACAAGTAGAAATCTCAAGCAAATTAGTTACCACGTAAAAAACAAGTTTTTCTGCGATGCTTGATG
Source organism: Aedes albopictus (assembly GCF_035046485.1). NCBI lineage: Eukaryota > Metazoa > Arthropoda > Insecta > Diptera > Culicidae > Aedes > Aedes albopictus. The sequence continues at coordinate 413,227,503 of NC_085137.1, forward strand.
TTTGTTACTTCATATACTGATGGATTTATGCACGTTGATTACAAAATTTGTCTAAATGTCTAAATTAAACACATGAAATTTGATTGCTGAGACTGAATGAATTCATTGTTAAGGTTGAAGGATTCATCATTAATATAGCCGTCATCATCAAAAATACTAAAGCAGTTTTCTCGCTCAAAACTTGAATGTTTGTATTGAAAATGTATTCACTGCAATCCTTTCTGTGTCCGTAATACAGTGAATAAATTTTCATTGCGGAAATTTAAGCTTTGAACGAGAAAACTGCTTTCAAATTTTCAATGATGACGATTGTGTCCATGACGAATTCTTCAACCTTAATGTTATATTACTGTGGCCGAATTCCAATGTAAACTTTATTCGATTTTTTTCTATTGTCCATCAGCAAGAAAATTTCATTTTCTTCGAAGAAATTATGCGTCGAAATTCGCCCACTCATGTTTTTCAAAGGTCCTAAGGTCACAATACTGATAGATTCCCTGGATAAACAACTGACACAACTCATGCAGAAATATTCTGAAAAATCAGTGCAACACGGAATCAATTAATGTTTTAACTTGTATGGCGTTTTTTGAGAAATTTCGTGCCTCAGAAGAATTATTCTTGTTTTCCCTAATCCCTAAATATGGATGCGGGCGGCAATCAACTCTTTCTATTCAATAACCTTCAATTGGCTGTTGAGATAATTCCATATTCTGGATCTGCATGCCAAACTGTGCAGAAATCCAAATTTTCATGAATTTTGGTGCCTGGGAATCTATTTTAAAATCAGTTAGAAGTTTGTATGGAAGCGATTTGTCGAATCACCCCTCGTCGCATGTTGTACTGGGCGGAGCTGTCAAACAGTTGCCAAGCTGTCAGTAGGTGATTTCAAAAATTTAAAAAACCCAATTGGAAAGCTGTTGTTTTTTACATAACAGTTGTTGCAATTGGAATAGTAGTTCAAAAGTTTATTATGATAGTTTTCAGTTGCAATCTTACAATTACTCCATTACTGTTGTGAACGAGCATTCGTTTACCGTTTAGATCGGCTCGGCTCGTCTTCATCACGACGACGGATGGACGACGACCGCCGCCGCCGCCGACGACGACGACGACAACGACGAACAGCAGCAGAAACAACAGAACGCCATCATCTGCAACAGCAGCAAGATGCTGCCCGCGCGATCTCCGCGAGATTACTTTTAATTCGTTTGTAATATTGTGTACATAATGTAAATAGTAGTCTTGTGTCAATAAATGTGCATGTTTTTATTATGTAATGTCCGCGTGTGGAAGTTATTTTCTCGGCCGCATATCCCGTTCCCCGGACATGAAAATTACTATGCAATAAATTCGAGTAAAGCTTCCGTATGAAAAAACTTGTGGTTTTAATCGATTAAAAATACTGAATTTCTAGAAGAGATTTTAAAACGATTTTAGATAAAAGCTCTGGCATACGCCACGACAAGAAATGCCTCGAAAAACTTCTCGCTGAAATATTGAAGATTTCATACTGCACTCCTAAAAAATGTAGCCTAAAATATGTTGGAGGAACTTCTGGAATTGGATGAATCATTAAAGTTCTGATGAAACTTATGGATTCTTCTCAAAAACGGTTTGATCGATGAACTCAGAGATGAACAAAAGATTCTCAAATAAATGTTTTGAACAAACTTCTGGATTCATTTCAAATACATAATACTCTTGAAATAACTCCAACAAATTTTTAATCACTATCACGTGCATGGAGATTTTCATAAGAAACTCTAAAATGAACTTCATCATAAACTCTTTCGGATTTCAGCAAAAAGCTGCTAAACAAATGACGTCACAACTACCTCCAGTAATTTCATCAGAAATTTATCTCACATTTGTAAGAGAAATTGTTTTGCAAACTCTAACATTTATTGAAAACTAAATTAACCAGGGGAATACAATGCACTGTGTGTTATTGTATTTCGATCCGATAAACTTATTTCACACATTTAATCATTACCAGTTTTTGAATACGTGGATATAGGGTGATATAAACTGAAATTTTAAATACAGGAATATTGCAGTGTTAAATACTATTAAAAAGTATAGTAATTCAGAAGTTTGTTTATAATCTTAGCTGCAAATCCATCGTCACTTCTCCCAATTACAATAAAATTGTAGCTAAAGGTCGACTTAAAAATGATTTAATAAGCGGCGCAGCCGAAATTTTTTAAACACAATGTTTCTGAGGAAAATTTGTGCAGCAGTTTTGGCATTGTTGTTTTACCAAAATTCTTATATGATCTTCTAAATGTTGTCATATTTACGAAAATAGTGACTTTAGTGACCATTTTACTGAAAAAAGTGACTTTAGTGACTTTTTCATGCAAATAGTGACTTTTTAGTGACTGACTCGAAAATAGTGACCAAATCACTAAAAAGTGACTCACTACCAGGCCTGTAAATAACTATAACTATAAAATCGAAAAATATTGTCAGCCTCGTAACAAGGTACGGTTTGACCTCATCCCGGGCCACACGTTAAGTGGGGGGGAGATTGCAACCGATCCCTCAGCTGTGCGACTTTTAATAGCCTGTCCATCAGCAGCTCGCCACATCAGTTAGTGTGAACAATAAACCATGACCTACACCATCGAATGAGGCGTGCCGGCATAATGGGATGGATCTCCAGTTACCGAACGATTGAGGAATGGTTTATTTTCTTCCGAAATCGTGGGCATTTGTGAAAGGCCCAAAAGACGACATACGACTCGATGCAGATGACGGTGGTTATACGATTCTGAAGACAGAGTGTAGGCGGCGCTGCTTACACGACTTGCGCCAGCCAGCCGGCTGACTGACAGCCTCATTAGGGCCTTTGACGTGGATGACATTTACGTGACTCTTTAAGTTGCTGTCACCACGCCCCGCACGAAAACAACGTTCGTTGTGGCAATCGTTGTTGTTGTGTGTTGAGGATATCCCATTCGATGCACGCGATTCCACGTTTTGCAATTTGTTATGAACGCCCCATACGAAGATGCACTTTGATTTTTGCGATAGCGTCGTAAATCTATCAGATTTATCGCATTCAAGTGATTTGAATGATTGGATTGCTTGAAATTCAAGATTCTTATCACAATTTTCAAGATTCAATTGATCTGACACACATTTTTTAGTGATTTCCTTTTTTCGAAAACTTCTTTTTTTATTTTTATTTTTGTAATTTGTTGAGAAGTTTATTTAAGAAATTGCTCCTATATCTATTTTTTAAGAAACTCCGTTGGAAATTTATGTGGCTATGGATTTCAAAACTGCTTCGACAATTACATAAGGACCTAATATGGCACATTTTTTTGCAATTCCATCAGCAAACCTATCGAAAGTTACTACGGAAGTTTTTTTTGCCAGTCTTTTTGGGAATTCCTGAAGCATTTTTATTTCGTTTGCTTCAGAGATTCTTCTGATATTTTTTTTTTTTGAAATTGATTTGGCCATTTTATTTTTTTTTTGAATTTTTTCAGCAACCCCTCTGGCAATCCCTTTGAGAATTCCTTCGGTAATGCCAGCAGTAATTAATTCGGCAATGCTGCTGGAAATTTCTTCGCAAATTTCTGTGGAATGTTCCACAAATACTTTTGCAATTTTTCTTAGCATTTCTTTCTGTAAATTTCTTGAGAATTCCTTCAACAATATGTTTCGGAATTGCGTCAGTAGTTTCTTAGCGAAATCTTCCGGTGATCTCTTTAAAAAATCATTAAAGAAGAAATTTAAAACATTCTTTTGAGAATTTCTTCTGCAATTACTATAAATTCTTCAGACAATGTTTCCTTGGATCTTCAGTTACAATTTTGGACAAATTTGCGGTAATTTCTTTGAGAATGATTTCGACAATTCTTTTGGAGCTTGCTTAAAGATTGTTTTTAGAGATTTCATCGACAATTCCTTTGAAAATTTCGCAGGCGAATACCTTTCAGCTTTTTTATCGGAAATTTATTTAAAAAAAAAACTTCAGGAATTGTTTCGGGATTCCTTAAGCAACTGCGATAATTTCTAGCCTTTTTTTCGATAAACCGTTTTGAAATTTCTTTTATATCCTCGAGTGACTCTTTTGTGAATCCCTTCCGAAATTCTTGCAGTATCAGGTATCAGTAGGTCGACTCCAAAGGCACGTTCTCCTCCATTTCAATTTCTCAAGCATTTTGATATTTGCTTCTTTTGATAATTTTATTTGGAATTTTTTGGCCGTTTTTTTTGAGAATTAATCCAGCTATCCCTCCGGCAATCTATTTGTGAATTCCTGCGATAACGCCTTCAGTAATTAATTCGGCAATGCTTCTAGGAATTTCTTCGCATTTTTTTTTAAACCCTTTGGCATTTTCTTTAGAAATTTCTTAGCAATTTTTCTGGTATATTTTCTGTAAATCCTATAGGAAATTCTATATCAATGCTTTTTGGAATTCCTTCTGCAATTTCTATAAATTCTTAAGACAATGTCTTCTTACAATTTTCAGTGATGCTTTTGGACAATTTTGTGGCATTTTCTTTGGGAATGACTTCGGCAATTCTTTTTGAATTTGCTTCGATATTGTTTTTCTGGGAATTTCATCGACAACTCCTTTGAAAATTTAGCAGGCGAATAACTTTGAGGTTTTTCGAGAATTTATTTGAAATGTTTTTCGGAAATTCTTTTCTACACTACTGTGTTTTACGATTTCTGCCTTTTTTAGGAAATCTTTCGGCAATCCTTCTAAAAATTCCTTGCAAAAGGAATTTGAAAACCTCTTTTGTGAATTTGTTCTGTAATTCCAATAAATTCTCTAGACAATGCCTTCCTGAATTCTTCAGTGATTCTATCGGAAATTTTTGTGGCAGTTTCTTTAAGAAAATGACTTTGGTATTTTTTTATATCTTGCATCAATACTTTTATGAGGATATCATCGACAATTCCTTTCACAATTCGCATGCGAATTTCTCAGGTTTTTTCGGGAATTATTTTGAAATACTATTCGCAATTGCTTCAGAATTTCTTTAGCAATTCCTTCAAAAATAAATTTGGTAGTTCCTTCGCTAATTCCTATGATTGTTTTTTCAGTAATTCCCTCAGTAAATCCTTTAACAATTCCTCTAGGACTTTTTCTGACATTATCTCTAAAAAACGTTAGGAAATTTCTTTTAAATTCATCGGGCAATTACTTTGTGAATCCCTTCAGAAATTAATTCAGCATATTTTTTGTGAGGTCCAGCACAAATTTCTTTGTGAATTGTTGCGAAAATTTATACTGAAATCTATTCGACAATTCCATTGGAATATTTTTCCGAAATTCCACTAGAAATTCTTTTGGTAATTCTTATACACTACCCGTCATAAGTACGGACTCGCTGAAAAAGTATTGCAACACTTAGTTGAATATTGCATCACCTTGAAAAGTTTAGCATCACCTCAAAACAACCAACAACATATGAGCTGCTGTACCCAAATTTCTGAAAATATGCAAAGGTATAGTCTTCAGCAAAGTTGTTCGGAAGGTCATTGGCATCACAATGGCAAGCAGTTTGATTCGATATTTTGCCGCTAGGTGACGCTAGTGAGCATGGAAAAATTAGCATTTTTAACTAGTTCTATCTCGTGATCCTGATGAGATAGAAAGTTCAATTCTACGGCAGAGTTGTTCAGAAGGTCATGGACATCATCAGTTCATCCACTTCACATTCAATAGGTTTAGGTCTGATTCACTTAATGTTCATGTGATTCAGTTGTATGTCTTTTTAATCCGAGTGATTCGGGTCTGATTCACTAGATATTCAAGAGGTTCAGATCTAATTCATTTCATGTTCAAGTGATTAAGGTCTGATTCACTTTATATTCAAGCGATTCAAATCTGATTCACGTGATACTCATGATAATCAAGTGATTCAGGTCTGATTCACTTAATATTCAAGTGATTCATGTCTGATTCACTTCATATTCTAGTGATTCAGGTCTGATTTACTTCATATTCGAGTGGTTTAGGTCTGATCCACTTTATATTCAAGCGATTCAAATCTGATTCACTTGATATTCATGATATTCAAGTGATTCAGGTCTGATTCACTTCATCTTCAAGTGTTTCAAGGCTCATTCACTTCATATTCAAGTGATTCAGGTCAGAGTCATTTTAATCCATGTAATTCAGGTCTAATTCACTTCATAGTCAAGTGAATCAGGTTCCATTCACTTCATATTCAAGTGATTGAGGTTTAATTCACTTTATGTTCAAATGATTCAGGTCTGATTCAGTTGATATTCAAGTGATTCAAGCTTGATTCACTTGATATTAAAGTGATTCAGGTCTGGCTCACTTTATATTAAAGTGATTCAGGCCTGATTCACTTCATATTAAAATAATTCAGGTCTGATTCACTTTATGTTCAAGTGATTCAGGACTTATATACTTCATATCCAAGAGATTCAGGTCTGATTCACTTGATATTCAAGTAATTCGGCACTGGTTCACTTCACGTTCAAGTGATTTAGGGCTGATTCATTTGATATTCAAGTGATTCAGGTCTGATTCACTTCATAAATTGCTTGTCATTGGCAAATGCTCATTTTTCCATGCTCAATAGCGTCACCTAGCGGCAGACTTGCGAACCAAACTTCTTGTCATTATGATGTCCACGACCTTCCGAACAACTTTGCCGAAGACTTGAACTTTCTATCATATCAGGATCACGAGATAAAGCTAGTTCAAAATGGTTATTTTCCATGCACACTAGCGTCGCCCAGCGGCAGAATTGCGAATCCAACTGCTTGCCATTGTGATGCCAACGACCTACCGAACAACTTTGCTGAAGTCTGTACCTTTGCATATCATCAGGATTTCAAGATAAAGCAGCACTAATTTAGCTGTTTTCAAGTGATGCTAAACTTTTTGGAGGGTGATGCATCATTCAACTGAGTGTTGCAATACTTTTTTCAGTGAGTCCGTACTTATGACGGGTAGTGTAGGTATTTTATTTTTCGGAAATTTCCACGAAAATTTGTCCGGAAGCTTCTCTGGAAATTCCCTCGCCAATTCCATTTGCAATTTCTCAGGTAGTTTTTCTGGAATTTCTTCGGATCTATTCTGTGATAGTTCTTATAAAAATCTTTTGGAAATTAATTTGGCAAATCCATTTCAAGATGCCTCCGGTCATTCTCTAGGAAATCGCATTTTTTTGTGAATTCCTTCTGAAATCAACTCCTTTAAAAATTCCTTCAGCACTACCAATGAATTTATGAATTTCCAGAAGAATTGTATGAAAAATTTCCAAACGAATTCACAAAGAAGTTGCCGCAGGAATTCTCAAATATTGCGAAAGAATGGTCCAAGTATTTCCTGACGTAATTGCCTGGGATATTTTCAAATAGGATTTAATATAAAAACAATAAAATAAAATACAATTGCAGAAGGAATTACAAGAAAATTAGATAAACATTCTCAACGGCGATTAAAAAGAGATGGAATTCCCAAAGGAAATCTCAAACTCCAATTGATCTACCAAATAAATTGGTACCCATTACGTTGCCGAAAGAATTTTCAAATAATCACCGAAACAATGTCCACAGGAAATTGACGAAGATGCTTCGAAGAAATAGCCAACAAAATTTCTTAATATATTTAAGAAAAACTCCTAAAGAAATAGACGATCAAATTTTAATTGCGTTAGTGGAAAAATTCATTTGCCCAAAGAATTCTTTAAAAATTGCCGAAGGGATCCTCAAACGAATAGTTAAGGGAACTTTTGACGGATATCGCGACAACTCAAACAAATGTTGGGAGCACCCTGTCAGATTGCATTGAAACTTTCTACACGGAACCAGAAATCAACCCAAATATAGGTTCTTTTCACTCATATCGGCTCTTCCGTGCGAGAACCCAAATTTGGCTATACCGCGTTAAAGCTCTGAGTGGGTAGTTTCCGTTTGATGCCGACAGAAAATTGCAACCCATCGCAAAGTTCTTTCTACCTAGCGTTAACTTTCGAAGTACCCTAGTGGGTTGAAATAAACCCACTTTTGGGTAAACGACAAAGAACCCAAATTTGGCTTCTCGCACGGACATTATCGGCTAGGTAGCTGCTTCTCGCTTTGTTTTTGACAACAATGCGAGCGGGAGAGCGAGAAAACAACCCACTGCTGGGTAAAAAGTTCAAGCGGTATACTTATTTTTGCGTTCTTTTAACGTATTTTTTAGGTAATCTGTTTTTTCCGTGTATGTGTTTCAAGAAAAAAAAAATATTGATAAAAATCCAAATTGAATCCTACACTGAAAAAAAAAACAGTTAAAAAAATTAAAAGTTGATTTAAAAAACATTTTTGATTTCGATGAAATTTTGTCTCAAGATAAATAGGTAAATATGTTCCCTACCAACCAACCAATCATCACAAATCAAACATAAATAACTAACAAAAAAGTGTTTTTTTAATTAACTTTGATTTTTTTTTCAGTGTAGGGCTTTATTTGGGTATTCTTCAATTTTGTTTTTTGAAATTCCCACTTTTTGGAAGACGTGGTAGTGTTATTGTTAACGTTACCTCACTGAAACACAGCCAGCATCATAGTGTTCGACGTGCACTTCCCCAGTTATGACCTGATAACTTTCACCAAAGGTGTTCCAAGCTTTGAAGGTCACTCTTCCCAATAATTGAACATCGAACACAAACAGGGAAGTCGTGACTTATTCTCATTACCGCGTAGAAAATTCAATTGCATAACCAAGTGGCATTTAATTAAATCGTTGATTAAGTACCAATGAACGCAAAAAAAAGAGAAAATTACCCAACCAGTACGCGAGCACACCACCGCTGGTACCATGTCCGTCTCATTCTCCATTAAAAGCCAAGTACCAATACTCACGACTTTTCTTCTGCAGTCGACTTTGGTTTCGGTTCGATGTCCAAGTGTTGCATAATCCATACCAGCAAGAGCGACCATAGAGCGAAGAGCTTCCAGTTTCTTCCGCACGACTGGAGAAAGTAGCTGGCTGCGTCGTCGTCGTCATCGTCATCGACGCCATTAACCAACCGTAACGCAAATAAGCCAGTTCGTTGGTAGTTGGTAGAGTCTCGTTCCAACCGACAACGAGGACCACTAACTGACCATATCGATGAGGAGAGCTCTTGCTCTGGCTCAGCCCAGTCTGACTCAGTGTATATTATGAGGTGAATAATTCGATTGGATATGGTTGGTGAAGTGCGTTCAAGTGCAAACATTGCATTGGCTGCTGCTGCCGCCTCTCAGACTGGCGGTATGGTAGTAACCAACCGATAACGGTATAACCCAACTAATATGTAATGTTTACTTTAGAAGCAGTTGGGATTTGCGTTAGGTGGCTTAGCTTATGTAAGTCGAATATTTGAATTTGAACACATAATCTAGTTGTGTGACCAGTCAATGTCCTCAAAGGGGAAGTGACTTTGATTAGCTGTAAGTATTTCAACATGACAAAAATTAAGCCTTGTCTAATCAAGCAAAATTCACGGCTTCCAAGGTATTGTCGGATCTGCAACAGAATTACTTACGCATACTTTCTAACCGTGTAACAAAATTTGAGCCAATTGGCATGAAACTGTCTGAGTTGCAGTGGAAACTGCTCAAAATAAGTCACCTAGGACAAATGGTCTTACATTTTACCAAAAAAAATCTCTGTAATTGTGAAAATGATCTAAGGACACTAAATCGAAAAGCAGCTAGGTGCTGTATCAATTGGAATGTTGCAGAAGGTCAGCTCCAGAGGCACGATTTCATCTATTTTGGAAGACTGTATCATTCAGTAGGTTTCTGATCATCGCTGAAGTCTTTCGGACTAGCTTTTTTGGATATTTAGAGGGTTGGTGTTCGGCTTTGCGAGTGAAGAAACAACTGAAATGGAACGTCAACAACAGATAACGAACCGAGTACACCACAGGCGACCTTCCCATAGAAAAAACTTGAAATTTCGCCAAGTACATATGTATGTTCTATATTTCCAAGAGAACCACTTGAATCTTATCATAGAATTTGCACCTATTAACAAGCTTGGTTGAATGGCTGAATTTTGTGATTCTTATTCAAGGAATACAAAAACAACATGTCTAATTTTCCGGATATGCCGGAACTAGTTCCGATAGAACCATATGCTGTTATAGAGTATAGTAGCTGGAAATTCACAAGTTTTCACTTGTTATCAATTCAAATCAAGGCTAAGAGCTAACAACCTGGGATTTTCTATGAATTCCTCCAGGGACACCTTCACAAATTCCTCCTGGTATTTATTATGGAACTTCTCAACGAATATCTTCTTCATGAGTTGTTCCTTGGACGTCTTGTGGAGTTCTGATAGTGATTGTTTCAGGGCATGATCCAAGAAATGCTTCAGGAATTCCTCGCACGATTCTCTCAGAAATTTTCACAGATACTTCTGCAAGGATGCATCGACGAATTCCTCGAGCAATTTTCTCATAGCTTTCTTATGTGATTCTATCATGGAATCGTACAGAGATTTCTTTTAGAATTCCTCTATGGATTTCAACAGGCATTCCTCCGGGAATTTCCCGTGGGATATCTTTAGAGGTTCCTCCAGTGATTGTTCCGGTGCTTTCTTTATGATTCCTTCAGAAATTACCCCAGAGATCCTTTTAGGTTTTTCTGCAGACATTCCTTCAGACATTTATTCTCTGATTTCTCCAAATATCTTTCAAGAATTCCGGTAGAGTTTGCCCCAATATTTCCATATAATCGAGTCATTACTCGAAATAATTCTGCATGAATTTCTTACAGGCTTTCTTTCAAAAAATTCTAAAATTCAAACAATCATCTATACAAATTTTGTACAAAATAATCTCTAGGAGTATATTTAAGGGTTCCTTCAATAATTCGTCCAGAAATTACTGCAGATAGGGCCCATATAGCCGAGGCGGTAAACGCACGGGTATTCAGCATGACCATGCTGAGGGTGACGGGTTCGATTCCCGGTCGGTCCAGGATCTTTTCGTAAAGGAAATTTCCTTGACTTCCGTGGGCATAGAGTATCTTCGTGCCTGCCACACGATATACACATGCAAAATGGTCATTGGCAGAGGAAGCTCTCAGTTAATAACTGTGGAAGTGCTCATAGAACACTAAGCTGAGAAGCAGGCTTTGTCCCAGTGAGGACGTTACGCCAAGAAGAGGAGGGATTCCTTTAGATTTTTTCTAGGTATTCCTACATAAATTCTTTGTTAAGAAAGCTCTCCTAGGACATTCTTAGGAGTTTCTCACGGTATTGCTTCCAGAGTTCCTCCAAGTATTTCTTTAAGAACTTCTCCAGAGATTCACTAGAGAATTCCTTCTGTATTTTTTTTTCAGGAACAACTCTATGAATTATTCTAAAAATTCCTCTAAGAAATTCCCTAGGAACTCTTTTTGGGATTTCTTTAGGAATTCCTCCTGGAATTCTTTCAAGAACTCCACCAGGATTTTTTCCAGGAATTTCTCCAGCAACTGTTTCAGAATTTGCTTCCGAGATATCTCCTGGGGTTTCTTCAGGAATTGCTCCAGGGATTCCTTAAGGAACTGCTAAAGGGATGCCTACAGGAGTTCCTTCGCGATTTTTTCTTAGGATTCCTTCAGGATTTCTCCAAGAATTCCTTCTGTGATTGCTTTAGTTCCCCTTCCTGGGAATTCTTCAGAAAATTCTCTTGAGATTCGTTTATGAATTCTTCCTGAGATTCCTACAGAAATTCCTCTAGGGATTCCTTGAAGAATAACACTTGGAACTCCTCCGCAAAATTATAAATTCTTCTAGGAATTCCTCTGGGAGTTCTTGCAGGGATTCCTCTTAAAATTCCTCCAGGAATTCTAGTAGAGATTCCTCCAGATATATCTTCAGAGGTACCTTAAAGATTTCTTCTAGGGATTCCTCTTGAAATTGCTCTAGTGGTTCACCCAGGAATTCCTCCAGAGATTTCTCAAAGAATTACTCTAAGGATTCCTTCGAGGATTTATGCAAGAATTCCACCACAAATTACAGATTACTCCAGGAATTTCTACAGGCATGTCTTTAAGTATTCTTCCAGGAATTGCTCCAGAAGTTCCTCCAATAATTCCTCCGGGGATTTCTCTAGGCTTGCCTCCAGGCAATCTACCAGGAAATCCTCCAGGAAGTTGCAAATTGAGTCCTCTATTAGGGAAAAATAGGAATATTTGTATTTGGGACTTCATTGATAACCTAGAACATTCTGAACACCGTGCAATTTGGAAAAACGAAATAATTCACGTACCATTTTGTATCATATTCTATCCTTTTTATGCTATTGACCACCAAAACTACAGAAACACGTAGAACAAACTCCATAATAACGCTTGGAAAAATTCCGGCTTCAACGGGTTAAAGAACTCCCCAGGAATTCGCTCTGAAATTCGTACCGTAATTTCTCCAGTAGTTTATTCTGAAAATCTTCGGGGGTTTTATTTTCAGGGATTACTTCAGGAATTCCTCCGGGATTTTTTTTCAGGAATTCCTTCAGGAATTAATCCAAGGATTGCTTCGAGGATTCTTCCAGGAATTCTTCCAGATATTCCTCTAGGGATTTCTCCAGGAATTCCTCCAGGGTCTTCTCTTCAAATTCCTCAAGGGATTCCGCCAGAAATTCGTCCAGAAGTTCCTCCAGGATTTCCTTCAGAGATTCCTCCAGGAATTCCTTCTGAGATTTCCATGGATCCCTCCAGGGATCCCTCCAGAATTTCCTCAAAGGATTCCTGCAATCATTGGCGAAGACAAAGGGGGGCAAGGGGGGGCACTTGACCCCCCTAACTCTAAATTTCTGTTTAAATACGCCAAAAAATGTTTCAGAAAAATTAACAAAATAAATTGAATCAATTAGACACCAGCAAATTTCACTAGATACGCCAAAAAATGTTTCTGAAAAATTAACAAAATAAATTGAATCAATTAGACACCAGCAAATTTCACTAGATACGCCAAAAAATGTTTCAGAAAAATTAACAAAATAAATTGAATCAATTAGGCGCCAGCAAATTTCACTAGATACGCCAAAAAATGTTTCTGAAAAATTAACAAAATAAATTGAATCAATTAGACACCAGCAAATTTCACTAGATACGCCAAAAAATGTTTCAGAAAAATTAACAAAATAAATTGAATCAATTAGACACCAGCAAATTTCACTAGATACGCCAAAAAATGTTTCTGAAAAATTAACAAAATAAATTGAATCAATTAGGCGCCAGCAAATTTCACTAGATACGCCAAAAAATGTTTCAGAAAAATTAACAAAATAAATTGAATCAATTAGGCGCCAGCAAATTTAACTAGATACGCCAAAAAATTTTTCAGAAAAATTAACAAAAAAAAAATAGAATCATTAAATTTCGCTAGATATTCCAAAAAATGTTTCATAAAAATCACTTCACTTCACTGAACTGAACTGAAGATATTTATACATTTGTATATAGGGACTCTGACTTTCTTAGAACTCACTCTAGTAAGGCATGTTTCTCTAGCGATAGCATGATTGCAATTTTGCATAGGGTAATAGCAGTTCCACTTTTTCGCGTTGGTATTTAATTGAGAACACTATAACGGACGTTTTAGGTTGGAGTATCATTTCTTTTGAGTGAAACTTTGCCTACTATTTGGCGTTTTCTGTTCAGGTTTTTGCTGCACTCTAGGCCATGCTGTATTTTAGTAGAAGCATTGTGCAAAAAATAAAAACGATTTTTTGCTCAAAATCATAAAACTTATCATGCTACTGCATTTCTTTCTCTAATTAATCCACAGTTTATACCATTTCTCTTAAATAATAAGAGAAGAAAAATTACAGTTGTGAATTAGGAAACTTCTTTCGATTGGTGCTTCTCCGATAACATTAAAAACAAAATGATGTCCGAAAGCATTTAACTTGCATGTATCGTTTCGCTACCGTAAAACAGGGTATTTTTTGATAATGCGGGCAATGTTGATTGTGCGGGAGGTATTGTATTTTGGATTTTATAACATAGATTCTGTCAATCAGTTAAGCAAAAGGCATACGTAGGTCAAAATAATACACATGAAGAGCCATCTCAGGTATTTTTATTAATTGGAAGCAATTTTGTGAATTAGGACAGAAACCCCCATACACCGATAAACGCGCAAAAGTATGCAATGCCCTTGGATTTTCATCTAGTTTAAACTGATGTGATCAACAATCCAATCAATATAAGTACAAATTTGTGATTCATTGATACACTTAACGAAAAGTTTTTTAAATGAGAAAATTTTGCCTGTCCAGGTAATTTGTTTTTCCCTGTATACTTATGTACGTTTGCGAAGTACTGAGTAAAACTCCGTGAACTGAGCTATCAAGATTCATTATCTGAGAAATAATATGATGTTTACAGTTCATAAACATTTGATCATGCTACGCATAGTAAGTTCGAATTGATTGGGTTGTTGTAACAAATTTTGATTACAACAGTTTAACCTTCCTTTTGCATCACGTTGGCAGCAGCTCGCTGATGTAGTGTACGGTTTGGGTAAAAAATGACCCTAATGCCAAAGGAGGTTCAATTTAGATGAAAATCCAAGGGCATTGCATACTTTTAGGCGTTTATCGGTGTATGGGGGTTTCTGTCCCAATTCACAAAATTGTTGATCATCTAGTTGTCTATCAGTGGTTCAAAGATTGCAAAGAAATGTCTTGTCATTTTGCTGCCAGAGAGAGAAAACGTAACATAAATGATCAACATCGCTGTCATGACATATCTGTTCGGAAAAAGGTAAGACATTTCTGTCTAGTGGAAACGTCGGGTTAGGAACGACGCGCTGATCTTCATGTGCAATTGTCTCCTGGTATTTTTCTTATAGGATTACACCTAGAAATTTTATCAAAAACTCCTCTAGAGATTTCTGCAGAAAACCTTTCGCAGATTCTTTCAGCGATTCCTGTAGGAATTTATCTATGGATGCCTTCAGATTTTTTTGAGGATATCTCTCAGTAATTCTTGTGCTATTTCTCCATAGATTCTTTCAGGTATTCGGGAGGGTTGGGGGATTGATATCATCCAGAATTGCTCCAGAAATTCCCTCCTGCATTTCTTCCAAAATTCCTCCACGAGTTATTTTTCTAGAAGTTCGTCGAGGGATTTCTCCAAAAGTTTCTCCAGGTATTCATACAAAGACTGCTTTATAAATTCATTTTAGGATTTATTCAGACCTTTCTTCAGGAAATCTTCAGGAGTTTTTACAGAACTTTATTCCTTGACATTGGTTCAAGAAATATTTCTTGGAGTACCTGCAGAAAGCTCTTCAGTTCTCCCAGGATTTTTTTGAGAGTTTCCTTCAAAACATTCTTTTCCTTCAGATATTTTCATAGTAATTCCTTGAAGAATTCCTCCAGGGCTTTTGCTTTAAAAAATTTCAGCAGGATTTTCACTCATCTAGAGAAATTTTACAAGAAATCCATCGAAGCATTTCTCCTGAGGTGTCTCCACAAGTTCTTTAATTACTTCAGAAATTTCTCCAAAGATTCCTTCAGAAAGTGTCCTTTTTGGAGGAAACTCCTCCAGAAATTTCTTAAGAAATATCTTTAGAAACTTCTTCATAAACTCCACCAAGAGTGTTTTTTTTTGGATTTTTTTCCAGAATTGCTACATAAGTTTCTCATGATTTTTTTATGCATTTCTTCAAAGATATCGCAGGGAATTCCTTCAGGTATTCCCCCAACGATTATTTCAGGGACCTTTTTCCTTTCATATTTTCTCTAAATCTTCTAGGAATCTCCAGTATTCAGAAAATCCTTAAGGGATTCCTTAAGAAATTCAAGAACTCCTCCAGTATTTTTTGTGAAATTTCTGGATGAACTGCTGAAAAAAATCTCTGGAGGAATCTTTGAAGGAATCACAGGAGATATTTCTGATGGAATTAGAAAACAATTTCAAAAAGAATCAATGTAGGGGTTTCTACAAGAATTCCTGAAGCAATTTCTCAAGGATTTGCTGGAGGAACACTTGGAGGAATTTCTTCAGGATTTTTTAAAGGTCTTTCTAGGAGAATTCTACGAAGAAAAATCCAAGGAACATCTTTTGCTGATACAGGGTGCGGCAGGAAAAAATGCGAAAAGTTTAAGGCGCTATCACACCCCAGTTATCTATACTTTAGCACTACAAAATAAAAATGAACATATTTGATTTTTAACGTGTGGTGAAGTACGCCTAGAAAGTGGGTATCAAAAAACTGCGCGCTCAATGGTCATAAAACAAAATGGCTTAAACAGTAAAAAAATAGCTTTAATTTAATAAAAAACCAGGCCATACTGATCCAGAGGCATGTAATTTCACATAATAGATAAAATAAGTACATATGTATATATGATGATATTGTAGAGAAAATTAAAAATTTTGTTTTATCACATGTGAAATTTAGCGACCCGTGTGTTTCAGGCGCCGTCCTGTAAAGGCTAGTGACCAAAATGGGAAAAATTTTAATTCACTTTTCAGAAAACTAGACCGTTAGAGATCATGGAACATTGAAAAATAGATTGATTAACGTCAAGTGGACGAAAATGAGGTTTGAAGTTAAAAAAACACTTTCGCATTTTTTCCTGCCGCATAGTGTAATCCTAAAGAAATCCTTAAAACTGAAAGAATCCCTGGAGATATTTCCGAAGAAATTCCTGAAGAAATTTCAGAAGGAATCCATGGAGGAATTACTAAGGGAATGCATGAAGAAATTTTTATAAAAATGTCCAGTCTAATTCCAGTAAAAATCTCTGAAGGTATTTTTGAAGGAATTCCAGGAAAATTTCTGAAAGAATCTCAGGAGGAATATCTTAAGAAATTTCTGAAGGAATAACAAGGAAAACTTCCTGGAAAAACGCTTGGTGGAACTCCAAGAAGAATTTATTGAGAACCTCTAGATGAGAAAGAGTACCAGGAGGATTTTTTTAATATTCCTGGAGAAATAAAAAAAAACTTATGAGAAATTTTCCAATTCAATTTGTGTAGAAATGGCTAGTAAATATTTCTGGAAATTTTCTGAATCCGTGGAAAAATTTCTAAAGGTATCCTTGGAGGAAACGCTGGAGGAATTTCTGAGGAAATGTACAGAGGAATGCTACTGGAACACAAGAACCTCTGTATGAATTTCTGCAGGTATCCCTGGATCAATTCTCGCTAGAATCACTGGAGTTAATAATGCAAGAATCTCTGCGGGAATTCTTGTTTGATTTTCTGGATGATCCCCTGAAGTAATTTCTGGAGGATTTACTGCGGGTGTTTCCAATTGAATCCTTGGGGAAATTCCCGAGGAAATCTCTGGAGGAGTTCGTGAAGAAATCTTGTATGAGTTCCTGTAGGAATCACCGGAGTAATTTCTGAAAAAAACGCTAGCATACAGAATTTCTGAAACAATCTTTAAAAGAACTTCAGAATGCGAAGATGAACCAGCCTAGGACTGGAAATCTCAATAATAAAGAAATTTAAAACTTATGGTGTCCCTGAACAAACTTCGATTGTGCGATATTTGCCCGAAAACCATTCGCCAGAATGCCATTGGACAGAAAGACATTTGACAGAAAATACAATTTCCCAAAAAACCGTTTGCCAGAATGTACCATTCCCCAGAAAGTACCATTTCCCAGAAATTTTCCAAAGTTCTCAATCCAGAAGTGTTCCCAATCTAATGATAATTTAAAACATTCTTATTGAAAAATAAATCGTGTTTTTTTATTTGTTTGGGATCGATTAGCCTACGATAACGATTGTAAAAATGTAAAATTTTGTTTTTGTTCAGGTTTATATGCGAAAGTTAAATAAATTATTGGAACTGATGTAAGACCTAACAAGAAATGGTTCGAGAGTAACTTTTAAAGAAAAGCCTATAGTTTGAAGAAGGGCAAATCACTTTCAAACAAAAAATTGATGTGAACTCAAACCTTTCAAACTTCACAATACATTAAATCTTTTATTTTATTTTATTATTTTATTGCGCACAACAGCTTATTTTTTCAATTAGAACATTTCCACAAATTTGTCTTGTGGACAAGTTGATCATGATGTGGATCCAATCGGTCAAATATTATTTTGACGGGATTTGATCAATACTCATCAAAGATTTTCCTTTCTTCAACACATAGGATGTTCTTTCCAGCTTTTACTGATATGGAATTTTTGTCTTTACTTATATTTTTCAAAGATTCCCTTCTTTCAATTGAAAGTCATTTTTAATCTTATTTTTGACAATAATCATGTTATAGGATCACTTTAAATAATATTTTTTGTGCCAAACAGCAAAATCATTCGGAATTGTTGATCACACACTTAAGTCAATCGAATACCATAAACAAAAACTTTTTGGAAGCAACGATTAAAATACAAATAAATAATAACTTAAGTGACGGTTTTACCTATAACATTAGCCTGACTGTCACTGCCCGAATATCACAAGCTTGAATGTACCATTAGGCCTAATTAAGTGATATCAAATGGTATAAAAAGCTTGTTCTTGAGGAAATTATTTCTTATATTTCCAGCAGAGTTTTTCCTTCTTTTAATCATCTGCTGTTCTTTCTAGATGAACTTCATAGTTTATTTGCGCCAATTTTAACAAATATAATCCCTTATCACGGTGATTGTAACATGTGAGCTTAACATATTTGGGCTTATGGTATTATGGCTAATGGCGCTCCGGCTACTGTTATAGAATCTTAATTTCAATGATGTTAGGGCATTGCTACAGCGAATCGTTCTCTCATGAATGAAGACGATGCCTCGAGACAGTCACCCCCCTTCAACCTGACAAAGCTGAGAATTCAGTAGAACAACAGCATTTTCGTCGACGAGTACTGTACGCAGAACGATTGTATTAGTGCCTAACGTAATCAGTCGGACATCGTCCTGTAGATGTGCAACGTCGAGCCCGAAACCGGTCGACTTAAAAGGTAAATTAAATTGATGTGTTTGAAGTAATCCATGGGTGATTGTCCGAAAGAATCTCAGGAGAGATTTTTGAAAGAATCCATGGAGCATTTTTTTCAGAAGCTTATGGAGCTCTGGAGGAATTTCTGTACCAGGTCATGGGTGATTTTTTAAAAGAATCCCCGGAGAATTTTATAAAGGAATCCATACAAGATTTTTTGAAAGAAATCATTGGAGGAACACTTTCTAAAGTAATCACTGGAGGAATTTTTGAAGAAATCCATGAATGGTTTTCTAAATTAATTCTTCGAGAAATATCTGGAGAAAGCTCTCGAAGAATTTCTGAAAAAAATCTGATGAAGTTCATGGAGGAATGTTTGGAACAATCCTGCAAGATTTTCTAAAATAAACCGTTAAGATTTTTTTGCAGTTTCTAATTTCTAGATTTCTTGGAAGAATTATTAAAGGAATCCCTTGAGGAATCCCTAAAGACATTTTCGAAGGAATTTCCAAAGAATCTAGAAGAATTTCTGAAGACATCGGAGGAAGAATTTTTGAAATAAACCCAGGGAGTGATTCCCATATCACAGAGGTTTTTTTGCAAATATGAGGGCGCAAAAATAATCAATAATCAATTAGGCGGTTTTCTTATATTCAGGAGAAGCAATTTCTAATATAATAAAGGATATTCTTTAACGTATGGAGGCACAAGAATTGTAATATTCACAGGCGCAGAATATTTCGAAAAATCATTTCATTAAATTCAAGAAGGTGGAATAAAATTTTATTCATACAGGAAAAAAAATTTACTTACAATATGGGAAGTAAAATATTTTGAAAAATGACACAGGTAACTTTTCCTAAATTTAAGAGGGCGCTCAAAATTTCGAGAAAATTACATAAACATTCTTACATATAGGAAATTTTCCCATGTGGACGCAGAAATATAAATCAAATAGGCGATTTTCTTGCAGCAACAAGAAGGGAAGAAAAATTCTTTAAAAAAAGTATAGGCGACTTTTTAATATTAAATAAGTAGGTAATAGTGATAATATATAAAAATGAGTTTGAAGTTCCTTTGAGGCAACAAAACTCACGAACGGGTGAACCGATCAGGATCACTTATGCAGGGTTTAATTCGTATTCATGGTGGCTGTGTTTATATGCAGAAAAAGTTACGAAAATCATTTAAAAAGGTATGAACATTGTGAAAATACTGATTTTTCATTAACCGGGAACAAATTCAACGTGATCAAAATTAAATCAATCTAGAGTGCGTTGCTGTGATAACCTCAACAGTTGTCAAACCATCACAGCTTGGCAAGACATAGTTTGCCGGGACAGCTAGTAGTGATAATAATGATAATGATAAATAGAGAAATTTCTCCACAAAGGCTTTTTATGTTTTTAAGAGAAATCTTAAAGTTTGAGTGAAATTATGTTTGGACGAAAACAGGATTGTTTATCATTTTACAAGAACTTGACTATTTTTTCATTTCCTCAAGAGCTGGTTACTCAGTGATTGACTTGGTGTGAACTCGATGACACCACTGGTAATGCAAATCATATTTGTTTCTTATAAACTAAATTGTCAGTTGCATATTGATGTATAAAATCTCCTGGATGCACTGATATGACACATTATTGAATAGGGTAAGAAATCAAGCTTTGAACTAGTCAAATTGTAATCTTAATTTGAACCATTTCAATATTCATTAAAACGAAGTACTTTTCAGGCAAATATTGTCCCGAAAAAGATGTTAGACAGCTTTCCGTAATAAAACCTGATAACATGGACTTCAAAAGCATTGAAAAAAGCGTTTTTGTCATGGAAAACAGGCAATTGAAAAATCACTGTGATTTCACCCATTTCCCCCAACAGAAAGCACATTTTCGGTGCACTCGTACAGCTCATGCATTGTATCACACGCAATATGTGAACACGTCAAATGAAAGCTTATTTATCGTAGAATCGACCAACCGAATAATATTCCGCATTATTTGTCATAAAATTATCAAATTTAAGTGATTCTTACTTGGAGAATGTTATCTTAAATTGAACCATTTGTAATCTAAATTTGAACTAGTAAACGGGGGTGAGCTTCTAGTGTTGGCCTGTAGATTGCGCTAGTGGTTGCTTTGTTTACTCTTGGGGGATGAAAAATTCCAAATTTAGTTTCCAAATTCCTAAAGAATTTCGAACATTCTGAGTTGAGATTCCACTGCCTAATGAAAATTAGGTATGAGAATTAGCAGATTCATGTGATTTTTAATTGTTTAGCATGGAATTGGCTGTTTTGTGAGTTGCTCGAGCTGCTGCCGCCAGTAGTTCAAATTAAGATTAAAATTGGTTCAAATTATGATTACGATGGTTCAAATTAAGATTAAAATCATTGTTGATGAAAAATCGAATATTTCAATGAAATTCGGTGCAAATACAAACTTTTTACCATTTAACAGAAAGCTTATACCCGTGGCTTTCATGTACATACGATTTTGCCGTAGTAAATAATTTCCAAGTGGGAGAAAAAATCACTTAAAATTTGCACTGCTTCAGAAAGCCGCAATTTGGTTCAAAGTTTGATTACCTACCCTATAATGAAAAAATATTTTAGTGACGCGATCGAAAATAACATTAATTTGGAAAGTTTCGAAACTTGGATATTAAATTAACAAATACCAGTCAAATAAAACCCATGGCAAGGAAACATCCTAGAAAAATATATGGTATTGCAAAAAGTTTGCTGTCTGCGCAAAATAGTCTATGAAACTTTTGATCAACATTGTAGCACAATGAGATAAATTTTTGGTCATGTAAAAACAAGTCGGAATGTTAAACATCTTAAGCGCCGCCATGATGCGATAAAATTTTAAAAAGCGCACTTTTTACCAACTTATGATCATGACCAACATTGTGCCACCGCCAAATTATGAACCGAATTTCTTTCCCATGATTTAAGCTTTTTTAATATGTACATATGTCTCTTGCCGCCAAATTACCATAACACTGGATACGCCAAATAATCGCTGCCCCCCCATTATCAGGATCCTGGCTCCGCTACTGCCTGCAATTAAAAAAAATCGCTAGGAATTCATCGAAAGATTAATTCAGAAATCTCTCTAGAAATTCCACCCGGAATTTCTCCATGGAATCGTTCAGAAATTCTTCGAGGAATTCATCCAGGGATTCCTCCAGGAATTCTAAATTACCAGAAGATTTCGAGGAACTCTTCAGCGATTAGTATCGGAATTCTTTAAGATAGTTTTAGAGGAATGCATAGAGAGACTTATGTTTTTTTTTTTTATTCTTCAACCACTAACCTAATGTACAGCTCTTTTGTCCACTAGGGCACTGCGTGAGCGATTCAAATTAGCAGCAGCATTTTCACTTTGTACAGTGCCTAAATGTATTCTATTCTTATTCTACTATATCGAACTGGTTGCCTTTGCGCTGCTGTCACTTTTCTACCCTGTCCGTGGTAGAATGGTGAGCACGAGGATGTTGATATGTGTCTTGTTCCTTTTCCAGTCTGATAGGGGGTTATGAGTTGCCGTTAGCCGATACCCAAGTTTCCAGGTCCCTTAGCGCATGTGTATGCTCAAAAGAGGGAAAATAGGTGGCAAGAAAGAGGCCCAAGTGGCACACATATGACTAAAGAGTCACGACAGCGTATATTTTGGTATCACAGTGGCTGCAGTAATGTGATTCTAACGAAATGCTAGAATAACTTGACATTGACTCGTGGACAACCAAAAAAAATGCGCTGTCATGACTCATTTGTGACATATGCGGAGTAAGAGGAGTAAGAAGCGCCCAGCAGAGGAAGGTGAACCATCGAAGATTATAGGGACGGCCAGCGCTATTAACCAGGCTCCTAAGTCGGTTGTAAAGCGTGCAAGCGGTAAGGAAACCAAGCTCCAAGTGACCAACCTTAAAAAGACCAGGAGCCAGCCGAACCAAGGAAAGGGTTATCACGGTAGGGAAGATGGGGAGCCATTCAGAAAGGCTAAGCCAGCCCGCAAGCGCAAGAAGAGCGACAAGCTGGTCTTCAAGACCAAGGCAGATTCGTACGCCGAGTTGTTGAGGACCATGCGCATTGCGCATGCGGGATGGAAACAACTCCGGACAATCTTGTCCAGAGGATGTGTAGGGATGAGATTTGCTGGAATGCCGTTTCAACGGCTACCACCCACATCGTCTGGGAGTTACAGAGGAGGTGGCGCGTGGACTCGGAGAATGGCTAGTTTAGACGCGATACAAGAGGTGGTCCAGGGGTTCGGAGTCTGCTTCGTAGGTCATACCGGTGCCCTGCGGTCAAAATCGACCCTTACAGCGATTAAGTGGCCGCGGAGAGAACATCCCTGTAGCGTTGCTGTCGTGTCGTCGGTCTACAGGGTTGGATCCGAGCCCGTGATTGGAAAGGGATCCTCGGTAAGGTCCGGGGCAGGTGTCAGCATCCTTCTAGTGTAGCTGATAGGGCCTGAAGGGTAGTGGTATCCTTGCCTACAGCAGGCCAGATCTGGTTGCACGCAGGCATCAGTTCTTGATGTCTGAAAAACAGTTGGACGCGGGCGTGCGGTTGACCCTACCCGCCTTCTGAGGACAAAGGGAGTGGTGGACCACTAGGGAAACTGACTAAGCACCAGCATGCTACCGTGATGGACTCTCCAAAGCGAGTGTTCGTTGCTGCAGGCTTGGCAGCTAACCTTGAGCGTGCGATGTGCACCTAACCTTTCTCTGAAGCAATGCCTTCTTGGTGGTTCCGGAGAGACGAAGGGTTTGGCGACCATGCGAACCAGTCTGTTCAGGTGTCTGTTGACCAGATTATCCCCCATGGTTAAAAAATAAAATATAAAAGAGTGATGGCTATCAGCAACATCTACTTTGCACGCAATGACATACGTAAGCGCACCTGGATGAACCTAAAACATCCAGTGGACGCCCGGCACTTGTCAGACTAATCTCCAGTCAAATACTGTGAAAGGGCGTATAAAAACGCCAATCGAAAGCAAAGCTCTGTGTAATGGCTAGCACGCCCAATATTAACATTGTTTATTCCAAAGGAGTTCCCAAGCCATCTTTTATAAGAAGACGTATTGCACGTAGACGCTGGATGCATACTTCATTTCTCAATCCTCTTTGCAGCAATAAACCTACGAAACGAAAAACAATGTTCTTGCTCGAAATGCATTTCACTCCCATTACTGCCGCCGTTGTTGTTTGGGAAGGAGCTTTCTCGCGCCCGGGTTCCATAAATCTTGCTTTCACCGTCGTCGTCGCCACTGAAAGCCCGACCCCAAAGAGCAACGAATAACCAAGCCATAAATATTTCTATCGCAGTTATTTCTGCCCGTTAGTGGTGGACGCCGAGCCAAACCTATACCCACCTAAGTTGGAATGGCTTCTCATAGGGGTAGGTCTATCCAACGAAACCAACATAGTCCAGTCCAGAAACGACTGCCACCGGTTGTTGGAGAAAATGGCGTGGAAAACAACTTGGGAATTGGAAAGAAACAGTCAGTGACTGCCTACCAGCAAATGGGATGAAGTGTTAATTTCACCCACTGTGCACTACTCCGCACTCACATTTCACATCCGGACGACGACTTTCCTGTACCCGAATACTTTTGCGGGTCATGAAAGATTAATTTGTGCCGGCTTATCTTCTTCGATATTGGCGGCAACAACGGCAAGCAACGACGACGACGACGACGCGAGAGAGCAGTTTTTCCGATCCAAGCCAATCAGTGGTGGTGTCGTCGAGGAAATTCCATTTCTCACGACCGCGAGCGAGTTATGCCCTCCTGACAGTCGTGGTGGCCTATCCCGATTAGAAATTAGTAAAAACAATATGTTCAATCCAGCATAGTTGGGGAGCGGAGCTGGTTTGATGGTAAAAACATGTGACTATCACGCCGAGGACCTGGGATCGAATCCCACTCCCGACAAACTCGCAAATTGTGAGTTCTTCTTTCGGAAGGGAAGTAAAACGCGCGTCCGGAAATGAACTTGGCCTTGGCCTAAAAATCTCGTTAAGTAAAAAAACCAACATAGCTTTTAACAAAATATTTATGTGTTGCAAAATTGTTGATGATAAAATTTATTTAATTTAAACATTAAGCATAAGCGATTAACACGTGGGAATCCGGAATCGGTGGGATTCTATCACATCATGCTGAAGATGTCATAGTCCGACTGCCGGTTTGTCCAGCATTCCGTTATAGAAATATTCTTGACTTTTTGTACAAATGTATTACTGTGTTTTCATTAAGTTCTGGTCGGGGCACAGTATCGAAGTCATATAGAGCACTCGGTTTATGGCCTTGGAATTGCTCTCGATGTTGCTGCTGCTTCTTCTACTGGTGATAAAATATTCAGTACTTTCCTGTGCCCCGTATAAATTGCTGCACGCGATACATTTTAGGCATGGGAGGAGAGCACTTGGGCTGATAATGCGCCGTTGTGGATACCCCGGGCGGCCGTTAAGTGGGGAGATGCACCGACCGTGTCAAGATGCTTGATTGGTGGGTTTTCTTGAAAAATGTGTTCTCACGAATAATGGTAGCGGCTAACTGTTTCACACGTTACGAGATGACTCTCAGGTTGCCTTAGGCTGGTTGTTTTATCAGTGTGGGGAAATACGGTTCTGTGAGTCGTAGTGACTGGGATATTCTCATGATGTAATATCTCGGAATAATTCCTCGAGAATATCGTTTGCAAATTTGTACTGGATACTCAAATTTGAGGATCCTTCTTATGACAGAGTATCTACAGAAAGAATCGAGGCTTTCAGATGTAAATGGAGGAAGATCAGACGGATTACAAGGATTTTTATGAAGGGGGGGGGGGGGGGCTCAGAGGCGTTTCTAGGCGTTACAGAGCGTTTCATGAGGTTTCAGAGGGCTTTTAGAGGGAATCATAGGTTCTCAAGTGAACTTCACGGGTGTGCAGCGGCCTTTCAGTGGTCAGCGGTCTTAAGACGTTTCAGTGCGTTTCAATGCGTTTCAAAGTGTTTCAAGAGGGTTCAGAGGCGTTTTAGGGGGGCTCTCTGGTGAGCTTCACGATGATTCCAGGGTATTTCAGGACGTTTCAGGGGGATTTTAGAAGGCTTTGGAGGTTCTCAGGCTAGTTTCGCAGTGCTGTTATGGTGGTTGCAAAGGCGTTCCAAAGCGTATCAAGGCGTTTCAGGAGGTTTCAGAGGGTCTTTTGGGGACTGCAGAGGATCTCAGATGAGTTTCACATAGACGTGTGTGTCGGAGCACATTTCAACAATAATGTCTCAAAGAATTTTGAAATTAAAGCAGGAACCCATTTCATGATTTCAGCAATAATTCCACCAGGAATTCCTTCAGGATTACTTCCAGATTTTCTTTTTGAGGAATTCCTCTAGAAATTTCTACTGAAATTCTTCCAAAAGCTTCTTCAGTTTTCACCCGATTCCTGCACAAATTTATTAACAGATTGTAGAAGAATTCCTCTAGCAAACCCTCAGACGTAAGTAAAAAGAAAATCGTGTTAAGTACTGTTGAGTCGAGTTAAGTACAAGACACTGAAGACGACCTTACAGTTGAGGTCGAAATACGTATCTGTCAAAGGATGCAAATTCTAAGTGGAATTCAAAGGAACATTACTTAACACGATTTTCTTTTTACTTACAGATATTCCTCCAACAAGCCCAGGTTAATCATCACCTTCAGACGTTTAATCGAAGATTATTCCATTTTTTATGCATTCCTTAAGAGATTCTTGCACGAAATTCTCCAGAGGTTCTTCCGAGTGTTGATTTTTGATAAATTTCCTCTAGCGATTATTTTAGAAATGTTTTAGTGATTTATGTCCACTTATAGTTTTAAATATTTTGCAAGAAATTCTTTCAAGAACTGCTTCAGAAGAATCTGCACCAGTTCTTCCAGGGTTTGCTTCAGCACATCCTCAAAGAATCCCATCAGAGATTTATTTATTGATTGTTTCAAGAACTTCTCTAATAGTTTTGGCTGTAGTTTCCGCAAGGATGCCTTCAGAAATTTTCCGATGATTACTTCAGAAATTCCTCAAGAGTGTCCTTTAGAAATCTTTTAATTGTTTTTTTTTTTTTACAAAAACTCCTTCAGGATTTTCTTTAATTTCTCCAGAAGTTTCCCATTAAAATGTTAAAGGAATTCCTCCAAAGCTATCTCCAGGTCCCTCCAGGAATTCCCCAGGGTTCCTTCAAAAGCTCGTCCAAAGATTACATCAATTTATTTCTCTTAAAATCATTCTACAGAGCCATCTCAAGAACTAGAGGAATTTCTGAAGTAATCCCTCGCAAGAATTTCCGAAAGAATCACTGAAGATTTTTTTGAAAAGCTCTAAGTAGATTAATTAAAAAAAAAAATCCACAGAAGAATTTCTGATGAAATCCCTTACAGAGTTCATGGAAACATCCTTAAACTATTGATGCAATCTCTGTAAATATTTCAGAAGGAATTTCTGAAGAAGTTTCAGAAAGAATCATGAAAGAATCCTCGAAAGAATTTTTGAATCTTGTCTTATTTCTGTATCGTTGGTGATTTTCGACTGGGATGTTTGGATATTTCTCTGGGAATCTGGTTATCAGTCACAAGAAGTTGCGTTGATTTTCATAGAATCTTCACCGACATTTCGATCCCTTATAGGATCTTTTTAGAGGTCTAAAATTTATTGATTTGAATTTTAACATTGAACACATAACACATTACCTAATAAAAAATTACTTACTCGATACTAAATCAACAAGTTAAAAAAGTAGGTTTTATGTGTTCAATGTTAAAACTCAAATTAATTAATTTTAGGCCTTGAAAAAGATCCTTAAAGGGATCGAAACGTCGGCGAAGATTCTATAAAAATCAACGCAACTTCTTGTGACAGATAGCCAGATTCCCAAAGAAATATCTTATTTCTGGAGACATCTTTGTAGATATTCTTTAACAAATCCTTGGAGGAATATCTGAAAGAATCCCAAAGAAATTCCCGAAGAAATCCTAGAAGGTTTTGCTGAAAACAATCCTTTAGTAATACCTGGAGAAACTGCTTGAGAAAGCCTTGGTGGAATTCCATTAGAAACTTATGAATACATATTTAGTGGAAATTCTTTATCAAAATTTATAGATTTTCAGAAAGAATACCCTGAGAAACTTGTGAAAGTTTTTTAAAGGAAATCCTGGAAGAATTTCTAGAGAAATACTAAAGCTTCTGTAAAGTATACTAGAAAAATTTCATGAGAAATTTCCAAAGGGACTTCTGTAACTAGTAGATTTTAGGGAAGATTTCTAGAGAAATTCCTAAAGGCATATTTGGAAGAAATCCTAGAAGAATTTCCGAGAAAATACATGGAGGAATGTCCGGAGGAACTCCCGAAGGAATCTTTGTATGAACCTCTGCAGGAATCACTGGAGGAATACCTACTTAAACCAGTGAAGACATTTATTGAAGAATTCCAAAATATTTTTTTCAAGGAACCCATGGAGGAATTTCAGAAAAAAGTACCTTTGATTACTTCATGAAGGAATTCGTGGAGATATTTCTAAAGGGAAAACGTTGGGAGGGAAGTTCAGCAAAGTGTGACAACCCATACACAAATTGCAGAAGTGTGTTCCCGGCCAACCAAAAAGTTTGCCACAGGAGGTTGAAAATGGAGAAGAGAGAAAATTCTTTGAAAAAACTTCCATAGGAATCTCAGGAGAAATTTTAAAAGAAATCTATTATAAAATTTATAAAGGGAATTTGGAAGACATTTCTTAACAATTCGCTGGTAAATTATCTTACGTCATCCTTAAAAAATATTTCGGTAAGCAAATTTGGAAGATTTTCTGAAAAAATCCTTGGAGAAAGCTATATAAAAATTCTAAATTCTTAATTGAAATTCCTGGAGGTTCCTCAAGGAGGAAGACTTTCTAAAGAAATTAATGGAAAAGTTTCTGAAGGAACCCGTGGAAAATTATTTAAAGGGAATCTATCTATAGTGATGATAATGAAATTTGTCAAAGTTTTATAAAAGATCTGAAGAAAAATATTACAAGAATTTACAGGAAAAAATGCGTATGGGGGGTGAATGGGTTGTTTAAAGGGGGCTTCAGAGGTTCGCAGGTGAAATTCACGGAGGTTTTTTGGGGGGTTCAGAGACGGTTCAAAGCATTGCAAAACGGTTCAAGGAGGTTCAGGAGGTTTCGGAGGCGCTTGAGAAGACTTCAGAGGCTCACAGCCCAAGTAACAATCAGCATGCCTTGAAGGTATATTCATGTTTTATCCTGGTTTTATACGAGCATGTAATAAAGCTAGTTGTTCTATATTAGTTTTATATGGAAGTTTTTTACTTTGCACCTTTGGCATTCCTTAAAACTATCATATATCTTCTGCTATAAACATCTTCAGTTAAAGACTTGCAAGTAGTCATGAATTGGTTTTATCACTCATTATATACCATTACAGTAAAACTTGTATTTGCGGTGGTTGTCTGTGAGTTTTTTTTTTTGTAAACAAATATACAAAACTGTGAGGCAATGCTTAAAACCAACAAAAAATTTCGTGGCCGTAACATAGAACAAGAAATGCTGTGATAAAACCGTTAGTTCAACACGTTGCCGTCGTTTTATTTTCAGAAAAATTTCATAATGTCTTTGAAACTCCGCTATGTTGAAAAACCTTTTTGCACCCAATTCCACCGAGTAAATAAAATGCATTTAACTTTCATTTACTGTACAGTTTGTGTGGCGCACTTGCTTGTCATTCACCACAAATTTCCCGTGGCATGTCTCCTAACACGTATTAAATAGGAAAACAAACTTCAATTCAAGATCGGTATCTTCCAATTGATGGCTGGACAAATAACCAAGCATAATTTAATCTGACGATCGAGCATTAATAGTGAAAAATAAACAAAACAAATATTTGACAAATCAGAAAATGGTTTTATTTTGAAGGTTGTATCGGAGATACGATAAAACTATGATACAACCATGATACAACCAGAAATCCGAAGCCGGTATGCATACGAAGTCCTGCAGATAATAATAAGATTGAGCCAACTAGCCAAAACGTGAGTCATAGGAGGCATAAAAGAGCACGAGAGGACTTTCAAGTTGTCATCAATAGTTTTATGGTTAGAGTTTTTGAATCGCTATAAAACTTCGATAAAATCATAACTGTTACTTGGGAGGTGCCGTTTACGGAGTTTTCATGGGGGGTTTTAGAGGCGTTACAGAGCATTTAAAAGCGTTTTCAATGCGTTTCAGGAGGTTTCATGGAGATCTTATGGGGCTACAGATGCTCGCAAGAAAATTTCGCGTTGGTTTCATGGGGGATTTAGAGGCATTTCAAGGCATTTCAGGGCGTTTCAGCAGGACTCCGGTGGTATTTATGGGGCTTCAAAGGCTCACGGGCGAATACCAAAGAGATTTCCCAGGGTTTTTATAGGTGTTTCAATGCGTTTCATGGTATTCCAGGAGGTTTAAGAGGGGTTTTGGGGGGCTTCAGAGACTCTCCGGTAATTTCACGAAGGTTTCTTGGGGGTTTCAGAGGCGTTTGATTAGATTAAATATTTTACATTACTTTACTAAGCATCAAGACCATAGTATATGTGGCTGTGTGAGTATGAACCCTAGTCATAAAGCTTTCAGAGACAACCCAATACATTAGTAGATCCGATGACCTATACTCAAGGAAGTTCTTTTTCTTTTTTCCTCCCCTGTTGGGAAAATTAAGCCACAGCGTCCAATAAGCTGAACTTTTGTGGAATGTGTTTGAAGTTCTTAGATATCTTCAACAGATAAGCACACTACCAGACAGCACATAGTTAGCTCTGTTAAAAAAAAATCATTCATAACGCTCCAATAGATCACTGATTATGCCTGTAGATCCGATGACCCATACCTCAGAGAGTTCTCGGATACCCCTATACAAGCTGTGTTCTATGCTTGCACTTGATAGAACATAGATGCCTGAGGCTGTAAGAGTATAAACCTCATTCATATTGCTTTTAGATACAACCACTTGATAACGCATAGTTACATGAGACTGTGTAAGCATAAATTTAAATCATAATGCTTCAATAGATCACTGATTACACTTATAGATCAGATGGCCTAAACATCAGAGAGTTCTTGGGCATAGGTTCCCAAACTTTCCAGGTGCGCGATCCCCTTTGGCCAGCAGACGTACTTTTCGCGACCCATCATAAAAATTCTCTCATTTTTTGTCTGTTACAGTGAAATATTCGACTGTCTCTCGCGACCCCCTGAATGAAAAAGGCCGGCGACCCCCCACAGAGGGAACATGTGAAACCATGCTCTAACCCTTAAACACGTCGTTAATGCCCCTTGACTCCTTACGCTGTTTTTTTTTCTTGTAAACTAACTTTATGCTTTTTTCCTCCCCTGTTGGGGAAATTAAGCCACTGCGTCCAAAAGTCTGAACTTTTGTGGCATAAAACTTTGTCCTAAATCTCAACTGCTCTGATCATAATTTAATTCCATTTAAATAACGTTACCTTAATGGAGGAATCTCAATGAAGGTTTGGGTGTACGTATTTGAACAAAAAAAAAATCTTAAAAAACAATCTACTCACCTCCGTGCAGAACGAGCAACCG